>NC_041388.1:219545434-219572191 GCF_002162155.2 Triticum dicoccoides | reverse complement strand
CGACCACCGCCCCACCCTGAACCCTAAGATAGATAGTCGGGTACCTCTTTGGCGGGCCCCCTCCCCGCTGCAGGTGGTTCTTCCTTAACTCCGGCGAGCCCCACCACCCCTGAAAATTGACTGACCCAAAAGTCGATTCAGTCGACTAAAGTGTAGCTAAATCGGAGCAGAGCAGTAGCATGAGCGAGGGGGAGAGCAGCACCAGCAGCGCGAGCGAGAAAGCGAGAGTGAAAGAAGCAGCAGCAGTGCGAGTGAGCGAGCGAGGGGGAGAGCAGTAGCAGCATTGCGAGCGATCGAGCGAGAGCCGGAGCAGCAGCAGCAGCAGCGCGAGCGAGAGACGGAGCAGCAGCAGCGCGAGCGAGCGAGCGAGCAAGAGCCGGAGCAGCAGTAGCTGCCGAAGGGGCCTCGCACTAGGGGAGAGCCGCCGTGGAGATGTCGCCCGCGGCGCCGGCTTCGAGGTAGCCGCTCCATGGGGGTGCGGGATGGAGTATCATCGGTGCCAGGAGGTCGAGTTAAGGAGAAGGTGCGATGTGATGAGTGTACAACCTCTTTGGTGGCGCCGAGTAGCCCTCGGCTTCATCCGAGGAGTCGGTGAGGAAGTTGCGGTTCCGGTGGAGCAGGTTAAGGCGGCGCTGTGGGGATCGAGCAGCCGCGATAGACGAGGCGATTGTCGGAGCAGCTCCTTGGAGGTGGAGGACGGAGCGGCTGAACTGGAGGGACGAAGAGATGGACGACGGATCCTCATCCAGGGAGGTGGACGAGGGACGTCGAGCTGTTGCGGTGGAAGACGTCTTCGGGGAAGAGGCTTCGGCTGGGCAACGGTGAGGTGGCGGACGGAGGAAGGTGGGGTTTCGCGGCTCGAGCAGAGAGGTTATGGGGCCCTGGGATTTAGAATGGTGAAAAGGAGGCTTTGGGAGGGGGGAACCATGACTTAGGGACGTGCTTGTCCAAAATGTAGGGTGTGCTGCAAAAGTACCCCCACCGATTTGAACGAGCGGCCCTTTCGGCTCAGGGTTAGTAGGGGTTTTTCGCGTGCCGAGATTTGGCAGCTGGAGGGAGTTTTCGCGCGCGTTGTAACTTCGGGATAGCAAGGCGCGGGTTGTGAAGGCGCGAGTTTTGGGAGAACGATATCTGAATCTTCGGGATATAACAAGGCGCGGGTTGAATTTTAGGGACAAGCCTAACGTGTAATATTGTACTTGTACGTACCAAATCAATTTGCACTTCCCTCAATGAAAAAATAAAACTATTCACACCACACAAAGAGAGAGTCTTGTCCTGTTTTACTATACAAATGCTATTCAAAGCTATGAATCCATGTTATGTCCAATTAATTTTTTCCGTTGGCTGTAAAATGCATGTAACCTACTGATACCAACATTCTAGTGCATTCCAAATGTCTATACTACCACTGCAATTCGAATTAAATTTGAATTCGTTTCTCTTTTATTTTGCGGGAATTGAATTCGTTTCTCTGTTGTAATAAGAATCTATAATCATGATTGTTGCCAACTTCAACCATCATTTGTGTATTACCGTAACATCACATCACATGATTACTATAGAGATAGATATGAACTATGTGTACTATATGAACTCGTATTCAATTTTTGCAACACACTTGATGTTGATTCCAAATAATAGTACATTTGATGTACTAACTATATATTCATAATCTAAACCATGTTCCATACGTACACCGTCTTCACCACAGAAAGTATAGTGCCCCGCCCCCTACATTATGACAAGTATTTAGCCCTGAGCTGCAAAAGCCACACATTAGCCCATATTATAATCAATGTTCTATATATTATATGTAGTACTCGCAAGATGACCATGCGTTCCATGGAACATCAAGATGATCGAGGGGAGGCCTTATTTGCAAATATGGAGAGGGGTGAGGTGTCTTTTTCAAAATTGCCATAGTTTCCTTCCTATCCGTTAGATATAAATTGAACGGCCTATATTGTAGGATGGCAGGCACACCATCATCAACAACTCAGTTTTTTATAAGAGTAGAGATAAAATAAACTATATGTAGTATAACATGCTCATAACCACACCATGTGTATCACCGTTATATATATATTCACGCATGCATCGGTTTAAAACACTGTGATAAATTCTTCAAATATCTGAATTCACTTTTTATAATGAATTATGATCTCTATTCATCATTTACATCCACACAATCCTCTTATCTTTGTAGCTAGCGCTAACTTTCTCTCGTGCATGCACACACCTGTGTCCCTCTCACCCTCCCTCGGCATTCTCTAGCTCCATCGCGCAAATTCGTCTTTTCACTTTAGGTCGTTCACCCACGGTGTGTGTAGGCCCCTAGCTCCTTCTTTACGACACACATCGATCAATATGCCTCTCTAGCTAGGTGTGCCTACCACAAACACAAGCTTCCCCTCTTCTCTCCTCACAGTCCATGCCTCACTCCCACCACTCGTTTCATTGATCTCGTACTCGCCCACTCCTTCCCCCTCGATATAGTATGCCTCTCGCACCACCTCCTAGATGCATCCCTCTCTCTATCCTTCTCCCCGGGCGTTATTTGCTTCTAACACATATATGCATATATACCTAGGTTGACTTTAACAATTTTCCGGCCACCCATCCATCGACGTACCCCACAAGTTATGTCTCTCCTTTCCCTGACAAAGGACGATTGATCTTCCTATGTAGTTATATCTGCTTACCACAGCCTTATCGTCCCCCCTCATCATTCGTGCATGCCTCCTGACCCGTCTCTCACACGCACCTGCACAGACAGGCAGCCATCCCCTCTCTTATTGATATTGTGGCGTGCCCTATGTTTGTCTAGCAAGCCTCTCCCACCATTTGTTAGAAGCAACACCACTACCACCCCCTCCAACACTATAGCTTTGTCTCTCCCCAACCTTATTCCTCTCCTACACATATGCATGGATGCCGATTGATCTCCCTTAATACATAAGGTAGGCCTCTCTCCTCCTCCACACATATACCAGCCATTGTACCTCTATAGTTAATTAGGTCTCCCCACCCTCACCACACACCGATAGTCGAGTGCTGTAGGTAGGTATCCATGCCATAGAGACAAACTGCACCTGTCCCCTCTCACATTCCAGTAGGCCAGCCACGCTATATCTTTGACATGGGCACACACAAATTCGATGGCACTCTTTATCGATCGCGTGCGTGCGCACACACACACGCGTCATCATCCCTTTCTTCGATTCTATGGATACCTGAAGCCGATGATACCTCCACTCTCTTCTCATGGATCGCCCCCTCTATATATATGATATATCCATGACTCTATTTCACACACATTGCATATGTTAAATTTTTTTATTGAACCCCCCCTCCGCCAAAAGAAAACACTCACGAACCCACACACTATATCTCTCTATGTTTGTATCTCTCACACACAACGCCACGTAGGTAGTGTACCTACACGAAGAGAATAGGTGCACGTACTCACCCTTCGTGCCCAGCCACACCCGCGCGGGTACACGGTGGAGCTCATTTCTGTACGAAATGGCAGCCCACGTGCTAATTAGAATGCGTGTAGCGGTTGTTTACCTATGGAGGTCGTGTACCATGCGTGCACAAAACAAAGTTTGACTTGATGGCACGAAATGATGTGTTATTTTTAAATAAAGTTATATCGCTCAATGGCACGTGCACAGAATATAAAACAGTTTTTATGGACAAAAGGTAGTCCGCTCCACTATACACAATGGAGCCTGCCTGCCTGGGTTTGTCTCTCTTCAGAGTATCTCACACAAGGTGGTGGTGGCCTCTCTCTCTCTCACAGTTGGTCACTGATCCGGCCGCATCCCGTCCGCCAGTGGAAAGGGAGATGATACGTTTCCAATGTATCTATAATTTCTGATTGTTCCATGCTATTATATTATCTATTTTGGATTTTATTGGGCTTTAATATGCTCTTTATTTTTTTGGGACTAACATATTAACCGGAGGCCCAGTGCTAGTTTTAGTTTTTTTCCCTATTTTAGAGTTTCGCAGAAAAGAAATACCAAACGGAATCCAAACAGAATGAAACCTTCCCGATGATCTTTCTTGGACCGAAAGCAAACCAGAAGACTTGGAGTTGAAGTCTGGAACTCCGTGAGGCGGCCACGAGGCAGGAGGGCGTGCCCAGGGGGTAGGCGCGCCCCCACCCTCATGGGCCCCATGTAGCTCCACCGACATACTTCTTCCACCTATATATACTCTTATACCCTAGATCGATCGCAGAGACCCACGAGACCACTTTTCCATGGCCGCAACCTTATGTACCCGTGAGATCCCAACATGGGGCCTCTTCTGGCGATCTCCCAGAGGGGTAATCGATCACGGAGGGCTTCTACATCAACACCATAGCCTCTCCGATGAAGCGTGAGTAGTTTACCACAGACCTTTGGGTCCATAGTTATTATCTAGATGGCTTCTTCTCTCTCTTTGATTCTCAATACAAAGTTCTCCTCAATGTTCTTGGAGATCTATTTGATGTAATACTCTTTTGTGGTGTGTTTGCCGAGATCCGATGAATTGTGGGTTTATGAACAAGATCATCTATGAATAACATTTGGTTCTTCTCTGTATTCTTATATGCATGATTTGATATCTTTGCAAGTCTCTTCGAATTATTTGTTTAGTTTGGCCTACTAGATTTATCTTTCTTGCAACGGGAGAAGTGCTTAGCTTTGGGTTCAATCTTGCAGTGTCCTTTCCTAGTGACAGTAGGGGTTGCAAAGCACATATTGTATTGTTGCCATCGAGGATAAAAAGATGGGGTTTATATCATACGGCTTGAGTTTATCCCTCTACATCATGTCATCTTGCTTAAAGTGTTACTTTGTTCTTATGAACTTAATACTCTAGATGAATGCTGGATAGCGGTCGATGTGTGGAGTAATAGTAGTAGACGCAGAATCGTTTCGATCTACTTGACACAGACGTGATGCCTATATTCATGATCATTGCCTAGATATTCTCATAACTATGCGCTTTTCTATCAATTGCTCGGCAGTAATTTGTTCACCCACCATAATACATGCTATCTTGAGCAAAGCCACTAGTGAAACCTATGTTCTCCGGGTCTCTTTCTTATTATTTTGCATCTCTTTTATTTACATCGCATCTCATTTACTATTTTTGCAATCTTTACTTTCCAATCTATACAACAAAAATACCAAAAATATTTACTTTACTATCTCTATCAAATCTCACTTTTGCAAGTGACCGTGAAGGGATTGACAACCCCTTTATCGCATTGGTTGTGAGGTTCTTGATTGTTTGTGCGTGTACTAGGTGAGTTCTGCGTTGTCTCCTACTGGATTGATATCTTGGCTCTCAAAAACTGAGGGGAATACTTACGCTACTTTGCTGCATCACCCTTTCCTCTTCAAGGGAAAACCAACACATGCTCAAGAGGTAGCAGGAGGATGTGCATCGTTTCTCCGTTCGACGGCGCCGAGGCAGCACGTCCCGATCTACGGTACCTGTCGTTCTCTCTGACCAAGCTTCGGTGTGATAGGGCCTATGCCACCTGCTCGCTGCCGCAGTATGGGCAGATCCCGCCACCGCCGCTCACCTAGTTACATCCCGACGACTTCCAGGTATCCCCTCTGGCCTTGCTCCACTGCCCGTCTTCCCAGGTTGCTACATGTGGAAAATCTTGCATGTGGGTCTTCCGTAGTTCTTTGGCCGAAACGTAGCTCGTCTGGCGTACTTTCCATATTGCAATCTCGTTCTCACACCGTTTTAGACAAACACAACCGTGTTGTTACCTTCCCTTAGGACAAGGAATATGCTTCTTTTTTGTCATCGTATGTGTCATCAACTGTTATTGGCCAGTAATTGTTTCCTTTCTACCTCTTTTTTTTTTTGCAAACAGGGCTATCCATTTCACCTTGTTGCTATTGCGACCTTTTGGTGAACTGCACGAATCACTTTTTTCTTAAGAGTGTTTTGTGCAGTTGTACTAAAATATCACACGGGCAACGTCTCTACATTTCAGTGCGACTGCACAAAGGGAGATTGGTTTTCCTCTATCCTCCTCATCCAATTCTGAGCCTAATCTTCTCCAACTATTTGCTTAATCTTCTCCAACTAGTTAGTCTCAAGATAGATTGCAAAGGTGTCCGGCTTCTAATTGTGTGTTTATTGTTTGATCAGCAATCCTCTATTATCGTAATCACACTTAATATCTTTGGAACAGGGACGCTCAACTCTATTTTAGTGGAAGTGCACAAAATGATCGGAATGTTGCGTGCTCTAGACAGCTACTTTTTCCCAACATGCCTTGTTGATTCAGACAGAGCTGGGGGATGTTGCTGCCATTGAAAGCATGGATCAGTTTTAACATAACACCTTCCCACAACTTTGTCTTTAGTTGTGATGTAAATATTAGCTCTGATCTGCTAATCATTGAGATGCATTAGCAAGGAAGTTAGTTTTTTATTGTTTCTGAAAGAGCATCGAAGGCAAGACACACGAAACAAAAGCTGAAAGTTCAGAGCATTGTACAATTTCATGTCGCTGGAAAATTATTTGTATAGCACGTCAATTATGTAAACAAATGTTGGAATCTTGATAGCAGTGCTAGAAGCCTCTTCAGCATCCGGGTCCATGTGCCATGCACAAAATTATACTCCTCCATTCCTAAATATTTGTGTTTTTACAAATTTCAAATGGGCATCTTTTAGAGTGTAGGTTCACTCATTTTGCTTTGTATGTAGTCACTCGTTGAAATCTCTTGAAAGACAAATAATACGGAGTATATTTAAGAACCGAGGGAGTAGTACACAAACGCATGGGAGACTCAGCCCGGTCGTTGCGCCGCATTAATAGTGAGTAACGAGCAGTCAAATCATAAGCCCCACCTTTCCCACTGTAAGTTGCTCGGAAGAAGCAACCATCAATACCCTCTTCTTAGGGCATCCATAGCATGGTGCTGCCAAATTTATGACATGGTCAGACTTTTGGCACCGATGTAAATTGGAGCATTTCTCCACAACGTGCATGGCTTCCAATTTGTGTGCACTAGACCCCACTACAGAATAAGAAAATGGCTACATCTATGCTCACCGTACCCTTCTTGTACTAGTCCAGTGAGATTTGCTTAGTATTTTATTGCCCAAGGTAGTTTGGCATCGAAGCTCAAAGGAGCTTCGGTTCCCAGTTTTTTGGGTATGGCATTAGTCTCCACAATGTGTAATGGTGATACCAAAAGCCAAAAGTCAATTTGGCAATGGTATTTGGCATACATTGTGGATGCCCTTTTGTATCTAGTGCCAAAATTTTGACAAGCATGCCACATATACATCAATGTCAGATGAAAAGCTTTTGGCACCCCTCTCACAACGTAGACAATTTGGCACCGGTTGAAGACTAGCCCACATCTAGCAGAATAATGGATCAAAGTAGTACTCTTCCTCTCACAGGGAACCCATTCCATCTAGTCTGCATGCAAGATATGTATTTTTTATTTCCTCACTGAATTTGGCATCGGAGCAGCTACTTGCTCCGGTTCTCATAATTTTTCTTAAGGGACCAGCTGGACAATGAAGGGCACCAATGGTAAATGAGCCAAAAGTGAATATGACACCACTTTTGGCCTACATAGTGGAAGGCCTGAATCCGCTCATATTACTCCATCCATCATTTTTTATAGAGCAAGCTTTAAAAAAATAAAAAATCTCTGGGACCAAGGCGACTAGCGCCGGCCTGAAAAATAGCATTGGTAGTTATAGCACGATGTCTATTACTAGAGGAAATAATGCGTACACACATGCATGCCGTGCTTCCACCTCGGGTACACACACGCATGCACTTAGTCTACTCCGTAGTACATCGAGAGAAAATTGTGGACTTGATTGCGGTTACCATGCCCTAATTAATTGGGCATTAAACGAAACAGGTCTAAAGTCTCTCTGGTGGTGGAAATGCATGGAGAGAAATGCATCAGAATGAAGTGTGCCCTGTAAATTGTGACGGAGGGAGGAGTAGTATGAAGTTGCAAAACCAAGTACGTGTATGGCCAGTCGGTCAACGCACTTCCTCCTGGCAAATCACTGACATGTGGGACCGGAGTGTGAACAAATCGATCTCAATTGACGGCAAAATGGCCAACCCGCCGTTCCTTGAGAGAGACGAGGAGCGAGAACACATAGACGGGCTCACACAAAAGCCAAGATATATTCGAGATTGGTTGATTGATATCATCATTACATGTTCAGTGTTTTTTAATACTAGTATTGGGCCGCCATTTTTGGCCCTTCTCCTGAATAAATGTGTACCTTATCAGAGATTAAAATAAAATATGAGTATAGATGATCCACCATGCTGTTCTAGTAGTAGTACTACTCGTAGAGTACTACTAAGCCTTGCGCTTGGCTCTTCGCCTCTTCGTGAAGTCGAACAATGATGGTACTCCGCATGTTGGGTACTACATTGTATGCCTCTGGCAACCTGACACCGAATGAACTGATGCATGTCCACCGCCTGGGCAAGGGTAGGTTCCAGTAGTCAAAAGGCGTAAGCGAGCTTCACCTTGTCCTGCAAGCCTCTCTTCGTTCTGCAAGTTGACGGGACACACCAAAAAGTAGTGCTAGTCCATACTCCCTCCTTTACGGTTAATATGTGCTTAATATTTTTTCGTGCAAATGAGAGAGCTTTATTCATATATATATATATATATGCATTCTTAGGACGATCAGCCAAGAGACTGGTCACTAGGAAGCGAGGTACCCTGCAAAAAGAAGAAGAAGGAAGCGAGGTGTTTCATCACGCCAGCTCTCGGCCACATTCAAAGTGGAACAACCACGGTTCACACAAAGATGCGCCGCAAGGTTTGCTGGCCTGTTTAGATGCTGAATAACAAAAAAGAAGAAATATTAATGAGCGATCCTATTTGTAACAGGATATGAGCCAGAACTAAGCAAGAATTGTGGCGGGTGTTCCATGCAATCAACTTTCATTATCACATGCAAGAACCCTCGAAGAGAACCAAATGTGTTGAAGATTGCTTTATCACATTTTTAAAATATTATAAGATTGCAGACACTCCTCCGTTCGATTCCTAGTAGTATAGTACATATGTGTATAGTAGTAGTACTAGTACTAGTAAACTTTGCGCTTGGTTGTTTGCCTCTTCGGAAAGTCGAACAATAATAGTACTAGTATAGTGTATGCTTCTCGCAATCTGACACCGAATTAACTGTTGCACGTCCACCGCCTGAGCGAGGGAGAGCTTGCATTAGTCAAAAGTTTCTCCTTGTCCTATGAGCCACCACGCGCAAGCTTCTCCCATCCTGCAAGCTTCTCCTCGTTCGGCAAGTTGGCAGGACACATCAAAGTAATGCTAGTCCATACTGCCTCCTTTCCGGTTAATATGGCTTAATTTCAAATGAGATAAATACATTGTCTGTCACTATATATTTGTAAAAATACGGTCAGTGGACTTCATAATATGCTCATTGTGCTCAATATATACATTTTCCGGTGTTTATACGGTCACTACCTCACCCTGCCTAAGTATGTGTGTGCATGCACGTGTAGGTTGAGCACTTGAGCGTGACCGTAAGTGTTTTGTCGTGTGCTTGGACATGCATGCTTTTTCATAATGTTGCATGCAAGGTTTAATCATTCGTTGGTCACGCATGCATTCCCGATATTAATACGTTGGTAAAGACAATTTCTTGAGGAAAACGAGCCCATGAATTGAGTACAAAGGGGACCAGTAAGCCAGAAAGGAGGGAGTACCAATAGTGAACTGGAACGAGGGAGTAGGTACTAGTAGTAGTACGTAACAACATGAAATAACAAAATTCCACTATGTGCATCATGTCAACGTGTCATGCAAGAAAATAGAGATAACTACAAGTGAGACTCAAGACCGGTCATACACGTAGGGGGAGTACATGTAGCGGCCACTAAGGATCAGTCAAATCACACAGTAAGTTAATCATGTCAATGAAGGATCAGTCAAATCACACAATATGGATTTTTTATTGCCTCACTGAATTTAGCAATGGAGCAGCTACTTGCTCCGGTTCTCATAATTTTTCTTAAGGCCCCAGCTGGACAGTGAAGGCACCAATGCTAAATGAGCCAAAGGTGAATATGGCACCACTTTTGGCCTACATAGTAGAAGGCCTGAATCCGCTCATACTACTCTATCCGTCACTTTTTATAGAGCATGCTTTAAAAAAAAATCTCAGGGACCAAGGCGACTAGCGATCGGCCTGAAAAATAGCATTGGTAGTTATAGCACGGCGTCTATTACTAGAGGAAATAATGCAGTGCTTCCACCCCGGTACACACATGCATGCAGTGCTTCCACCCCGGGTACACATGCATGCACTTACTCTAGTTCGTAGTACATCGAGAGAAAATTGTGGACTTGATTGTGCTTACCACGCCCTAATTAATTGAGCATTAAACCAAACGCGTCTTAAGTCTCTCTGGTGGTGGAAATGCATGGAGAGAAATGCATCAGAATGAAGCGCGGCCTGTAAACTATGACGAGGGAGGAGTAGTATGAAGGTGCAAAACCAAGTACACGTATGGCCAGTCGGTCAACGCACTTCCTCTTGGCTTATCACTGACATCAGGGACTGGAGTGTGAGCAAACCGATCTCAATTGACGGCAAAATGGCCAACCCTCCGTTCCTTGAGATAGACAAGGAGTGATAACACGCATATGGGCTCGCACGGAGGCTAATATATATTCAAGCATGGTTGATCGATATCATCATTACATGTTCGATGTTTTTTAATACTACTATTGGGCTACCGTTTTCCGCCCTTCTCCTGAATAAATGTGTACCTTATCAGAGGTTAAAAAAATATGAGTATAGATGCTCCACCATGCGGTTCTAGTAGTAGTACTACTCGTAGAGCACTACTAAACCTTGCGCTTGGCTCTTCGCCTCTTCGTGAAGTCGAACAATGATGGTACTCCGCATGTTGGGTACTATAGTGTACCTCTGGCAACCTGACACCGAATGAACTGATGCATGTACACCGCTTGGGTGAGGTTAGGTTGCATTAGTCAAAAGGCATAAGCGAGCTTCACCTTGTCCTGCAAGCTTCTCTTTATTCTTCGAGTTGACGGGACACACCAAAAAGTAGTGCTAGTCCATACTCCATCCTTTCCGGTAAATATGTGCTTAATCTTTTTTGCGGGGAAATGAGAGAGCTTTATTCATATATATGCATTCTTTGGATGATCAGCCAAGAGACTAGTCACTAGGAAGGGAGGTACCCCGCAAAAAAATAAGGAGGCGAGGTGTTTCATCAAGCCAGCTCTCGGCCACATTCAAAGTGCAACAAGCACGGTTCGCACAAAGATGCGCCACAAGGTTTGCTGACCTGTTTACATGCCAAAGAACAAAAAAAGAGGAAATATTACAGAGCGCTCCTATTTGTAATAGGATATGAACCCGAATTAAGCAAGAATTGTGGCGAGTGTTCCACGCAATCAACTTCCATTATCACGTGCGAGAACCCTCAAAGAGAACCAAATGTGTTAAAGATTTCTTTATCGCATTTTTAAAATATTATAAGAGTGCAGAGGCTCCTTCATGCGGTTCCGAGTAGTATAGTACATACCTCTATAGTAGTTGTACTAGTACTGGTAAATTTTGCACTTGGTTGTTCGCCTCTTCGGAAAGTCGAACAATAATAGTACTAGTAGAGTATATGCTTCTCGCAATCTGACACCGAATTAACTGTTTCACGTCCACCGCCTGAGCGAGGGAGAGCTTGCATTAGTCAAAAGTTTCTCATTGTCCCGTGAGCCACTGCGCGCAAGATTCTCCCGCTTGCAAGCTTCTCCTCGTTCGGCAAGTTGATAGGAGAAATCAAAGTAATGCTAGTCCATACTGCCTCCTTTCCGGTTAATATGGCTGAATATCAAACGAGATATATACACTATCTGTCACTGTATATTTGTAAAAATACGGTCAGTGGACTTCATAATACGCTCATTGCACTCAATATATACATTTTCCAGTGTTTATACGGTCACTACCTCACCCTGGCTCAGTATGTGTGTGCATGCACGTGTAGGTTGAGCACTTGAGCGTGACCGTGTGTGTTCCGTCGTGTGCTCGAACATGCATGCTTTGTCAAAATGTTGCATGCATGGTTTAATCATTTGTCGTTCACGCATGCATTCCCGATATTAATATGTTGGTAAAGACAATTTCTTGAGTAAAACGAGGCCATGAATTGAGTACAAAGGGGACTAATAAGCCAGGACGGAGGGAGTACCAGTAGTGAACCAGAAGGAGGGAGTAGGTACTAGTAGTACTATGTAACAACGTGCAGTAAATTTTTTCCTCTATGTGCATCCTGTTTATGTGTCATACAAGAAAATAGAGATAAGTACAAGTGAGACTCAAGAATGGTCTTACACGCAGGGGGAGTACGTGTAGGGGCCACTAAGGAGCAGTCAAATCAAACAGTAAGTTAGTCGGAAGAAGCAACCATCATTTCGCTCTTCAATAACACGTACACAATATAAAATGCTTGATATGGAGAGAAAAAGAAATTCACTATATTGGGTTGCTCTCTTCACAAGCATAGAACGATGGTTGCCACACCGCTGGTCACATACCCAGCCTGATCCCGCCGGTAGGGAGAAGGGAACAATGTTCTGCATAGACACAGTCGACATTGGTGAGGGTGAACACCCACAGTCAGTGTGTCCCAATCGTGGGTCCCCGCGGTATGGGCTGATGCCGCATCCTGACCGCCCTTCTAACTATAGCCCGATGTCCCAAGTAGTACATCTTCCTTTTGGAGCCGGCTTGCTCCACTACCGCAGCTCCCCACGTAACTCCATCTCCATGTTGATCTTTCTCTACTTCTATCGGCTTCTACTTGTGATGAGTTTATGTCTCATGAACTAGTGCCGGTACTATTATTCTAATCACACTTCTTCAATATCTTTCCCATCAAGAATGCTTAGCTCGATTTTAGTGGAACTACACAAAAGCATCGTATGATCCAAGAGTGCCAGCCATCTTTCCTTCGACATGTACTACCTAGCCAGGAAATTAAATCATGTTTAGGGTTTAGGGTTTAAGTCGTAGTGACCCCATCAGTAGTTTTTCTTTTATACATGCTCTCACAAATTTTTTCTTTAGTTGTGAAGTAAATATTGGCTATGATCTGTGAATCATTGAGATGCATCAGCATGCGTGTTAGTTTTCCTTTGTATTTAATGGAATGTTGTAACGGGACAACCTTGGAGTAGGAATGAAAATGGAGTGGAAAGTTTCCGTTTTTTCAGAGAAAAAATGGAAACGGAGAGAAACCAACGCTACATTTTGTTAGATCGCGCCATTGAGAAAAACCAACGTTTAAATCACGCCTATCGCGTTCGTGTCTCACCCTCCTCCACGGCTCCACCACACATGGTCGCTCGGCATGCCACTCACCGCAAACCAAGTATACGATAACTTTTCCGCCTGCTTCTCGATGGATCGCACCATGGAGTACTAGCACTACTGGAAGAGATTGACGAGTTGGGGAAGGACAGATAGCTGTAGCACGGACTCCCAAGCACTTTTTACATGCATGTTGTGGCTGGCTATTGCGACCTTTGAATGCGGAGCAGTCGCGTGCACCGGAAGCGGCGCGGGAGACGCACTCTCGGCCAGAGCGCCGCTTCAATGCCTGCGCCAGTGAGAGGTCGCGTCCGCTGTAGCCGGGCATGAATGCGGCATTGACCGTTTCTGGCGGGAAGCACACGTGGGTGATGAAGATGGTTCGGGTTGGTCAGGAGCGGGCGTGGCAGCGGTCCGGGCGCCCGCAAACAATAGATGTTGTACATTAATATTGCTGCGTATATAAAGGCTGGTCATAGTGGGGAGTAACTTATACTAGTGTCAAGCATATGACGCTAGTCTAAGTTACTATCTTCATAGTGCAAAGTAATATAGTAGTAGTGTCGTAGGTCACTTCATTTATTATGTTGTATACTCATCTTTTCTCGCGGAGCGCTATGTTACAGTAACATATTATGTTACCACTTCTCATTAACTACATGCCGCAAAGCAAAATTTTCTTGGAATGCGCCATGTTACTAGCTAAGTTACTCCCTCTATGACTAGCCTAATTAACAACGTAAATAATGTGCCAGGTGGATAAATATGATTGGAGATGGAGATGGAATTTTACATAAACACGGATATGCATGTCTATGTCTATGTGTGTGTGCGCGACAACTCTCGCGACTTGGAAGTGGGGCGTGTTTTTGATTGAGTTTTCTTTTTTGGTATGTTAAAAAAATTGTCCGCCAGTTTTCGTTTCTTTTTTTGGGAACGCGTGTATTCTATTTAAAACCACTGCTATGGAGAGATTTTTTTACTCCATTGTATATATAGCCTCTTGTTTGATAGGGTTTCTCACCTCTCGCTCTCTCGCCCTCTCCATATCAAAACAAGATGACAATGTCCACTCTATCTCTCTCCTCACCGGTGGTCACAGATCCGGACGAAACCCGTTTGTTGCGGGAGGTGAGGAGGTGCAGCATTGACGTTGTTGCCATCGGCGATGGAGGAAGCCGATGTGCACCGTCCTCTCAGAGCTGGCGTTAGCGCGGATGAAGGTCCTCCGCGCCCTTTTTCGCTGCCGTCGTGTGGGCAGATCCCGCCCAACCTCCTAAGTGATATCTCACCCACCAGAGGTATAACTTCTTGTGCTGGCCCAGCTCCCCAGGTCGCTGCATGCGGGTTTTCTTGTATGCGACTACTCCCCAGCTCCCCATATATAGTAGCTACGGTTCGTCGGCTGGTCCAACATCACCTACTATTATAGAGGAAATGCCACTCGAAAAGTTGTCTTGGTTTATGCCTCAGTGGATGTATACATGTTGTTTCGATAAAAAGTACATGGTGGTTGTGCGGTCATTGTGCAGATGCTCCTATTGCTGCTGCTAATTTAATACTATCACCGGTTAAATGAATAAATGTTTTTTTCTTGGGTATCCTGGTTTAGTTCCCATCAAGATAATCATGATGCTTCTGTTCGTTGGTGTACTTTTCATTAATTCTTATTGACAATTGAGATGTCGCTATTAATCTTGTACCATTGCCAAAACAAAGTAACAACACTATGTCCCTTTTTTATATTTTGGCAAACAGCGATGTGTATCTCCATAGCCGGGCATGTCTTCCTCAATTGTAGTGGAAATGCACAAAATTGTATGGCCATTGTTGTTCCGCCTCACTGTCCTTTGACATGTGGTTCTTCCTTCCTCGAGCTTGATTACTGAGAAGAAACAGACCACAGTGAGGATTTGTTGAACTTCATAGGTGCCTCACCCAAACTTCATGCCAAATGGATGATGCATCACCACGATGACCTATCGATGCTCATGGTTGCGCCTCATGGTTGCATCGGCTGTTGAAGCGGATCGATTTTCCACAAAAAACAAGTTGTCTTCCATCAGTGCTCTTTGCTTGTTACCCACAAAGATGATATCCTTCATCAGTTCACCTTGGTTGCGCTGGAGACGTAGTCGTCTTTCACGTTGGTGCAATTTTATCACACAATTGGCTGTGGACCAAATGTTTCCTCGAAGAAGGATCGACACTGGTACTAAGAGCATAAGTTTTGTATTGGTTTCTAAGCCTTCTCACAACTTTGTCTTCAGCTCCCCTATAATTTTATTTGTCCAGCTATTAACTTTTGATTAAAAAAATGGTGTGGACTAAAAACCTGGATGAACGTAGTAGCCCTCCATTTTTATTTACTCTGCATATTAGATTTGACTGAAGTCAAACTTTGTAAAGTTTGACAAAGTTTAGGCAGAACACAACAAACCATTATTATTGAGAGAGGGCAAACTGTACATACTCTCAAACCGTTCCGATAATTGAAATTTAAATTCTTTTATTTGTACACGCTCTCACACGTTTCCGATAATTTGGCGCATGTGTGGTTGTTCACTTAAGGGAGGGTAATGTACCACACATGAAGGACAGGAAGTGCGACCAGGACGCGTGGACAATAGTTTTCTTCACTCGTACGTTAAATAAAGAGTTTCGTTTCGTACTTACACAATTTAAAACGGTTGTTATGGAGATAATAGAAAACCACTCCACTATATCTTAGTAGTATACACGAGTACTATATGGACGCAACTTCATTGACTTAGTGCACCTGCCTTTGGGTGTATGACAGGTGGGCCCAAAATGTAGCTGGCCCACCTGTCAAATAGCCAAAGGCAGGTGCAGTTAAGGCATTGGAACTCAGTCCATAATATAGTATATATGTAGTACACTATATAAGCTGGAGCCTCAGCGGTTGTTCGCTAGGGTTTGCACTCTCCACACTCTCGCCACACTACACATATATATACACGCTGGAGGCTCAGCGTTCCTTTTCTAGGGTTTGGTATATTCACAGTCTCTCACCCTCTTCACCAGATCTAAAAAATACTGTATTGTGGCCTCTGTCTCTCTCTCCCCCCTCATAGCTGGTGAAGGAGGCATCCGGATCCCTTTGCACCGGGAAGGGGAGGAGGTGCAGCGTTCACTCTATCGCCTTCGGCGAGGGAGGCAATCCACTGCCGATTGTGCTATTCTGTTTTTCCCAGTGCTTGTGCGGGAGGGCCATGGACCCCTTCTTCCTCACTGCCGTACGTAGTGTGGGCAGATTTAGCCTCCCGCCGCATGCCTTGCCACATCCTGACCACCCTAAGGTATAAGTTTCTTTGAAATCGTCATTGCTCTAACTGCATGCAGATCTTTTTTGATTCTGTAGTCGAATCTAGGATGTGGTTCAATGAGGAAAGGAGGCAGGGAAAGTAGTATAGACAGGCTATCTAGCCGCTTTGTTGGTCGAAAAAGGAAAAAGGGGGTAACCCAGTAGACACATCTGTAAGGAACCGATCTCTTCGTTGAAAAGGGGTCGGGTAGTTTGTGCAGGACTAGATTTGCTGCCCTCACATAGGAAAAAGGTTCAAAGAGAACAAATATGGGACCAACGCAGATATGCTGCTTGGCTACATACTCTGCATCACCGATTTATACGTGTCGACACATATGGTGCTGGCATGTCCCATGTCCCATACAACTATTTTGCTGTTGTTAATCTAAGAATGCTGCTGGAAAATTGAAGCAATGCCACTGTTAAAAGTAAATTACATTTTTTAACGAATGTTGTTTTAATAGAATGTCTCTGTTAATATGAATCAATGCAACCGTTTTAGAAATGCTACTATCCTACTTTGTTTTCCATCAAGATAAGTTAGATGCTTCCTTTTGTCGCCGTTTGTTTCATCCTCCTTTATTGGCCAGTAATTGTTTCCTTTTTTGGCTCTGTTAAAACAGGGATATCTATTCAACTTGTTGCTATAGCAAACTTAAATGTCACACCGGCGACTTTGCTTGATTTTAGTGCAACTGCAAATAACGAGATTGGATTTCCTATTCGTGTTGGCAGATTCATATGTGATCTTGTGTGCGTCATGACAGGTTGGTACTTGCCTTCATCCACATGATCGTCCAGTGTGTTTTGAGATGCTATGCTACTTGTATTGGTACTATTTTAAATAAATGTTGAATTGAAGCTATTGTATTGCTCTCTTTTCCCATTAAGTAGTGAATGAACAAAAACGGTACCAACCTAGACATGATGCTTGTTGCTTCGTTACAACAAACTCTGCATCACTCCCTTTATAAGTAGATGGAAGCACATGGTGTTGTTGCGCCCACTCTCCCCTAGAACTGTTTATGCTTTTTGTTAATCTAATGCCGCTGGTAAAATTAACCAATGCCACTCTGAGAATATGAATGAATCACACTGATTGATAATTGGTACTCTCCTGCTTTGTTTCCCATTAAGATAAGGTAGATCAGTAGATGTTTTTCTTATGGGAGTACAAGTCATCAACCGTTATTTCTCACTAATTGTTTCCCTTATACCTTTTTTTGCTTACAAGGATATCAAAATTAAAGCTCGGTTTTATTCTCATTTTGATTTTAGTTGAACTGCACAAAAGGAGCCAATGTGTCTAAGGCAAACTGCTGTATTAGTGGGTCCAGTTGGTCTTACCACTTTGCAGAAAGAAGCAGTCACTGTTTGCGCTACATTACACAAGGAATAATAGAGAAGCTTTACGGAGTATTAGTAGACGCTGATGACATGACTAGTCTGCAGAGAGTATAGGCAACTCTACAACACGTGGAGTGCACTGGGAAAAAAGTGCCCAAACAAGTACAAGAAGCCAGGATAGGACTCCAAGTCTGTCAATGTCATTCTAAGCAACAATGATTGTGCATCTCGGTATGGTAATCTGTTTACCGTACTTCAGTTTGTTAGTTCACCGATTGGTGGATTGACACTGGGGCCAATATTCAGGTGTGTGCGGATGTGTCTTTGTTTTCTTGTAGCATATAAATACGAAATCCATAGGGATGCTCAGCTTGATTTTAGTGGAACTGCACAAAATGTTCAGATGGCTCGTGTCCTCCATAATACTTCATTATGCACAATACACCGAATGGTTCCCTAATCATTCGTTATCACCTTGAGTCACTGGACAATCAGGTGACAAACTAATGAGAAACCTTGCCTGATCCAAAATCATAGGCATTACATATTTTGAATGGGAAAAGCTTGTCAAAGTTTAATCATTGATGTTAGCAAGAAGACATTTGTTTAATATATTGTAATTGGAAAAACTTTTCAAATTTTGCTTATTGATGTTAGCGAGAAGATATGCATTTGATATTTTTGAGTGGGACGCCCTTTGCTGTGAGCAACATCAATCGTTTTTTCCTATTCCTCTTCTGTTCAAAAATATTTACTCTACTGAGATGCATAGTCACATGAACGTTGACTTATGTAAGGTATTTTAAGAGTTTGTTCTGAATGTTGTCTATGTAATGCCAGGCCTTGTGAGTTTGATTGCAAAGTTGATCTTGGAATGTTGTGGCATGTGACATCATGAGTTGTTCACCGTGCCTCCTGAGAACAATGCTTCATATCGTTTTGCATGTTGAGCTAATGCCTGTGATTTGCATGTTGTGAAGATCATCCTCTTTCTGTTGTTTTTGTGCTTAAGTAGTTCATTGTCTTATGTTTCATTCATGGCCTATACGACAACTCGGGTAGGTTAGAGGTGAAACCATATGATCTTCCGACCAACTCATCATCTTAGGCCGTGATTGGATCGTTGTTTTCCAACCAAAACCGCTTGTAAAACTGACGCTTATAAATAAAAGCAGATGGTCTTGGGATAAGTGCTTGGTTGGTCGATTTCGACTAGTAAAATTTACACTGGTCTCTCAAATTACACGCGTAACATGTTGGTGTTCGTTACAGACCTCGGGCCCTCGGTTTCATTACACATGTATTTTATGCGTTGTTTCTGATGATGAGTAAATTACACTTGTATCTTAATACATGTGTGAACTAAACTAGAGCTCCCCAGCACGGCCTTACTGTTTCATGCCGTCTCAGTCTCTCGAAGGTGCTCATAGGTGTCCAATGATCCTGGCTTCCTAAATGAGCAGCGGGCGCTATATCAGACCATCCATAGAGCCCGCGAGGCCCTCTCCGTCGTCCTGCGAGTTGTTGCGCTTGCCGTGTCGCTGCCCTGAGGAATGAAGTGATGACTTTACTTGGAGAGGATGACAGTGGGGACCCACCAAGACCATAGCCGCACGTACGCAAGTGCCTCGTTATTGTATAGGTGGGATAATGCTAAAGCCCTGTGGCCCGCGGGAGAAGAAATTATGTGGACTAATTTCAAGGACCAATTTCTCAAGTATCATATTCCAGCTGGTGTCATGAATATCAAGCAACGCGAATTTCTAGGTCTCACTCAAGGTTGTCTGTCTGTCAGTGAATATTTGCACAAGTTCAACCACCTGGCCCGTTATTCTCCGTATGATATGGCCACCAAAGAAAGGAAGATTGACAGGTTCCTTAGCGGATTAAGTCAACACCTCAGGAGTGTTCTCTACATGCTCGGTTTTCCAAATTTTCAGTCTCTCATAAATAAGGCCATCATCGCAGAAAAAGAACAAGCCTATGCAAGACAACCGACCCGCAAATAATGACAACAAGCGCAAATTTGAGCCAAAAAAGGGCAGACAACCCATACAGAAGGCCCGTACATGGCAACGGACTCAAGTGGAGTACAAAGCCAATTGGCAGCAGAATGTGAACAAGACAACTGTTCAAGTCAAGAATGTCGTGACCAGTCCAGTACACGAGGAGCGTGATGCGGAGCATCCTACGGACATCACCATGTCAAGAGTCCGTTTGGCAAGTGACACGTGCGACATCTACTTCACATACATAAAGGTGAATCATCTCCTTTACACATTCCCACTTGACACCTTTGAGGATGGCATACTACTTGACACTCCACTCATGTGAATGCATAGGTATTGTCGGAGCTTCACGGACGACGAGGAGGAGTGCAGCCACCAAGGAACAACTACACCATCCGCGAGGGAAGCATGGAAGAGAAGACGGAAGAAGACGGAGCTGCAGCAAAGCTACAGTCACTTGACGTCAGACGAACACCGGACGTCCGGCCGCCCGCAGACCAGACGGCCAGAAGAACAACAACCGACAAGAGCTACAGCGGTCGGACGACCGACGACCACCGGACGTCCGAGAAGTACCAGTGACCGGACGACCAACGCCGACCGGACGACTGGTGCCACCGGACCAGAGAAGAATCGTCGCATGTCCGACGCCCTTTGGACGTCCGGACCCCCGCGATCGACCGGACGTCTGACCCGGACCGGACGTCCGACACTGCCTGTGCGCAGCCAGACCTTCGGCCTTGTATCCTTCACCCACTTATCCCTTCGTGGCTAAGACTATAAATAGACAACCTCCACCTCATTTCTAGGGTTAGCAGAGTGATAGCTCATTTGATAGAGAGCTTTGCTCCTTGTACCACTCTACTCTTGAGAGGGAGAGAGAGAGAGACTACTACTACATTGGAGGCCAAGACCTCTATCTAAGAGAAGATCCTGCGGGATATATCGTCAAGACCCCTTCATGGGAAGATCCGTCTAGGATATCATCAAGACCTCCTTTTGAAGATGAACCTTACCTTGTATATTTCCCTTTGTTGTTCATGTACCTTGTGGATCATGTGTGTTTGATTGTCTAGTGGATGTGTGATTAGACTTGTTCTTGAGTGTTTCTCATGTGATTTCTTTCTGTTCTTCCCCGTATTCTTCGTGTTCTTTGAGGGATCCCACTCCAATCGTGAAAGATCGGCCTACACCGGGTTAGCCCCGCATGATATGGTATCATGAGCCACGTTGATCACGTATTTGGACTCCCTCCCACTGTTTTCTAGCCTTCTTTTTCTCAATTTCGTCCTAAATTTCGAAAATCCCCACCAAAAATAGCCCCATTTTTTTTTGTTATTTCTTGTTTTGATGAAGTTTTGTTGATTTTGATCCATGGATTTTCTTGGTTTCAAGTGGATCCAGCATTTCCCCAAGTTTCCCCACTTTCCATCCACGAAATCTCATCAATTTTGACCACAAAATGCCCATTTTCTGCCCAAAATCGTGTTCGGAAACTCGCATCTCGTGTTGACCCCGACCCACCGAACGACCGACGTTTTTACGGACGTCCGGAGCACCAGGACCCACCGGACGTCCGACCCTTACCGGACATCTGGAACCGCTAACCCGAGCAGAATTTATGGATTTCCATGCCCTCCGGACGTCCGGCCTCCGGACATCCGTCCATTTCCGAACGTCCGTAACTGTAGATGTTGACATCGGCTGATTCTTGTTTCGTCCATAACTAATTCATGCGAACTCCGATTTTGAGATTCTTTAGCTCGTTTTGAAGCTCTTGACATCCCCCTTCCCACAAAAATACCATCAACATCATTTGACTCAATCAAATTTTTGGAACTTTGGCATCTTTACCTAGGGCTTCCACCATATATTCCGCATTACCACCACCGACTTCCGCAACCTAACCCATCTTGATCCCTATCACATATGTGGGTGCTTGAGTAGTGATTCGAGTCTTCTAAGGTGTTTCAGCTACTTAGGGACAGTTGCTTCCTCATCAACCACCACCACCACTTTCGCATAGGCTTGCCCACCATACACTTCCACCACCTCAACTTAACCCAATTTTGTTTGAGCTTGTTTGACTTGTGGCTCGTGTCTCCTAAGAGGTTTCGGCTACTTAGGGACGGCAACTTCAACTTCGACTCGCATAACCCATCATCCCACATCCGCACTGCCAAGTGCAAAACTACCACCACTTTCGGCTACCACCATTTGACTTTTGTCCCTGAGATTTTGAGTTGTGATTTTTCCGTTTCCTAGGGTGTTTCGGCTAACTAGGAATGGGTCGACATCGGCAACACCGCCTCTCATCATCTCCAAGGATGGTAACCTCGATGACAACTACATTGGTGCTCTCAAGGCGGAACAAGAACACATGAAGGCCAAGGTTTCTCGACCCCAAGCACACTTCTCTAAGACCAAGCTCCAAGACGACGAGCATGAGGCTAGTACCACCACGATGTCCAAGCCCGAAGAGCTCCAAGACGATGCTCCCAAGTTCAACTTCACCGCTATACCTCTTTGTGGCATTGACGATGCCGAGTCTATCATGACTCCTTTTCAAGATGGTGCGGCAACGAGTACGACTACGGAGACCCTCAAGGACCAAGCTTTGGAGGCGAGCGACAAGGTGGCGAGCAAGGATGATGCTTCCATCTTAGGAGCTGTGAGTGATGATGTGCCATCTTCGGCCTTCATAAATGGCGACGGTGACGAGATGATCGAGCATGGGATTTTCCCTTCGGTCATGGAGGAGAGTGATGATGTGCCATCTTCGACCTTCATCCATGGCGACAGCGATGAGATGGTTGAGTATTTCACCTCGACCACGACGATGTTCGATGACTTGAGGGACCTGTGCCACCATATTGAGAGTGAGTGTGACTTCACCACTAGCCCCATATATGACGAGTTGCCCCAATTCCCATGTGAGGAGAGCCACAACCCCCACCACTTGAGTGAGATGAGTGACTCCACCATATGTGAGATTGAGTGCACCTACCTTGAGGGAGTGGGTGAACCACCACATAGAGAGAGTGAGATAGTTGATAGGTCATGTGAGGCCACTTTCAACACTAACGACTTGACCTCCACCTCTATTGTGTCTTCTCATTTGGTGCTAGGCCCCATCTATGATGACGCGCTGATTCGTGATGACTTCGTCCTCCCTTTGGACAAGACGATGGCCATGGTGGAATATGATGCACCCCCACATGGTTCCATCAATATGAAGATGACCACAATTTGGTATTTCCCACCTCACCTACACCACTTGCGTGGAATGATAACAGTAACATTGGTGACGGTGATGCTCTAGTCCCACTAGTGGACATTCTTCACAATGATTGCTTGCATGATGTTGATCCACCTAGTACCATGATTCATGCTAATGCGACTTCCTGTGATGATTTCTTACCCATTGATGATGAGTATGATGATTACCATGTAGAGTCTCTTAGTTGTGATGCCATGTTACATAGGATTTCTTGTGACAATTCTCTAGGTCACATCATGTTTGATAATCCTCTTGACTTGTCATATGCTATGCATGAGATCAATCATATTTCATATTTGCAAGCTCTTCATAGTGACTATGCAGATGCTATTAAAATGAACCCAATTTGCACATATCGCATAGATGACAAGCCCATTGTTATTGGCATTTGTTGTTCTTGTGATGATATTAATATGCTCCCTTTGCATCATTTATCTCATATGCCATGCCCTGACCACCTAGCTTCGAATATGCATTGTTTTGGATGTTGTCCATTTTCTCCATATGATGTTTCCAACATTGCTCATGAGGAGACCCCCATAGTTTCCTCATACATTTTAGGAGATTTTGATCACTCCCATCCATTGCATGATCCCAATACTTGTGTGCACCATATGCTCCCCATGAATAAAAATGCTATTGTTGTGCCTTATACTTGTATGCTCAATTTGCATCCCCATCGTGTTATACACAATAACTATTCTTTCATGATGGATGACATGTTCTTATACAATGCATCAAATTTCTTTGAGCGATGCTTATCTTTTGCTAACTCTCACGTGGACATACACATAATGATCAATGATGTGTACATTTATCACACACACAATTTTTTTCGTTTGTGTCTCTTTTATGTAGGTACCCATGAATACTTGTCAACCTCACAATCCCATGAGTTGACAAAACGAGCTCTAGAGAGCAACGATGATTTGGGATCTCATGGATTGTCTTTCCCATCGCTCTCTTCACGCAAATACTTCGCGCATTTCTTCTACATGGACCTCAATTGGCTATGGGTTATTGTCCATTATATACCATTTGCCCATCTTGCCATGTTCACTTTGCATGATATGTTCATTCATATACCTTTGCCATGCATTTGTGACCCATGATTTGCATTACACATGATGATTGATTCTACTACTTGTATGTGTATTTGCAAGCTTGGTGGATATATTGCTTGCTATTTCCATGTTTGCTTTGTACCCCATGCCTATCATGATACTTTCATCTTGCTTTGTGTTCGTGCTTGCGATATGTCATTTACATTGCCTATGACTATTATTTGCTCACATGACATGATTGCCATGATTTCCTCTAGTATGTTGCATCTTCGCACTACTTACTTGCATGACTTGATTCCTATGATTGCTTGCCTTGTTGCATCACCGATGATTCATACTTGCTCATTTCATGCAGTTGATGACAACCATCTACATGCTTTGCACATGATTGTTATTGCTTCTTACACTAATAGGGAAAAGCCTAGCAGTAGCGCTGGTTTTTGGCCTATCAGTAGCGCGGGTAAGCGCGCTACTGATAAGGCGGTACAGCTAATGCTTAGTAGTAGCGCCTACTGGCACTCACTACTGCTATATCTACTTAGTAGTAGCGCTTTCCAAGTCAATCGCTACTGTTAATTATTAATAGCGCTTTCGAAAACAACCGCTACTACTATTATTCCCTATTCCATTTCTTTTGAATTATAGGTCATATTCATATACCTGTATATAATTTTTCATACAGTAGCAATTTAGAGATTGTTGTTACATCGTAATGAGTTATTAAATCACTAGGTGAAAGAACCTTCGATTAGTTTCAAGTGCATGGATCCAAAGTAACCGGTCCTTCACCATAATGAAGAATGGACATAAACCTATCTCCAACTTGTGGCTTGTGCACATTCATTTTGTCTCCAATTATTTGCGTGTGTGCACTCATCACTTTGCTCCATTCTTTGATTTTGAGCCTTCCATCATTTGAAGAAATCGAGTATGTAGTATTGTAAGCCTCTGAAGGAGTTGGTCGTAAGCTAACCATATGCATATCACCTTCGGTAAATAGCATGTCAGGCACAACCTGCTTCGGGAGCCTCTGTTCAAAAACGAAATAGTAACATATATAGTTAGCAATGGTTTACTTCAGAATAATGTATGCAATGAAGTTACCATCATTAACAAAATCTTACCAAGTTTTTAGCAATGAAGTTATCATCAAGCAATGTATGGACTAGTGGCACGTATCTAGTATAATTTTGGCTGATAGAGTGACTGGTTTTGAAGGCCTCAACATCTTCTATGAATGAGACAAGATAACCTTTCTCCTCACAATTAAGCTTGGAGTCATAGCTGTAGTATGTGTTGTCTACTACCTTCCGAGTATTTCTTGAAGATAAGAAATAAGCTGAAAATTATAAATAAATAAGTTTAGTATGGACGAACACCAAATATTTTTAAATTAACAACATAAATTACTGAACTTAACAAATTAGTTTGACAAAATCACATCTAGGCAAAAACTGGAGGCATATCCACATCCACCCAGATGTCGATATTATCATCATCATCATAATCTTCGGGACGAATATCAAATCTTATTCGCATTCCCTCCTCAAATCCATATGCCTTGCAGAGAGCTTCCCAATTAGAGCAACCGAAATGGGAGCGATCGACCGCATGGTAGAACTTAAGCAGAAACTCGTAACCATGTTTAGTTCTTAAGTGAGCCCTCCTCGTCTCCACATTCTCAAAGTCATCTAAAACAAAACCAAGCTTCTCCAATACATATGGTCTAGCATGGCACGGGATGTAGTAATCAAATTGGAAAAAATCCACAAATTACAGGTTGAACAAAAGAAGCACAAGTGATGATATTAATTACGATGAAATGCTTGTCGTTGCATACCGTACGAACATCGAAGGTCTCTTATAGCTTCATGGTGAAAACCTATCATTTTGCAGGTGAGGAAACCTGTCGACACACCACGGTCATCATAGCAGTACCCACACTCCCGGATCCGATCGTCATCAGACACCTCCTGTGTTCAAAATTTAGAGATTATAACTCGACAGCAAAACCCAAAAAATCCGGCATGACCTTGCTAAAAAAGGACACATCGAGCGCCTGAAATTTGTCGGAACGGAAATTAATCAACACTTCGGCAAAACATAGGCCACTTATCGATGGTCATTGCATTTCAATGGTTCAAAATATGAAAAAATATTCGAAAATATCTTATATATAATCCTAACACTAATTAAACTAGTTTTATTAACTACTTACTAAATAAACTAGTTTTATTAACTACTGACTAAATAAACTAGTTCTATTAAGCACTTACTAAATAAACTAGGTCCATTAAGCACTTCATATAAATAAGCTAGTTATATTAATCAC
>NC_041388.1:219395540-219544760 GCF_002162155.2 Triticum dicoccoides | reverse complement strand
GGAGGAGGGAGGGGCAGTGGGAGGAGGGCTGCCGTCGGAGGAGGGAGGAGGGGGCGGCCGCAGGCGGAGGGAGGAGGGCGCGGTGGGAGGAGGTGGGTGGAGAGCGCGGTGGGAGGAGGAGGGATGGAAGGAGGGAGTACCTCGGTGGCGGACGGACGACGACGGCGGCGGCGACGAATGACAATGGTTATCGGCGCGGGCGAGAGTGACTGAGAGGGAGAGTGAGTGAGAGAGAGGGTCGGCCGCGTGGTGATAAGGTAGGGTTAGTTGTAGCGTGGGTATGAAAAAGCGCTACAGGTAAGGAGAATAGCGGTAGCGTGGTACGGTGTAAGGCGCTACTGCTATAACTAGCTGGACGGCGAGGTCATGGCAATTAGAGTAGTAGCATGGTTTAGAGATGACGCGCTACTACTATTTTTCTTTCAGCGGCGCGTTTTCCCGGCACGCGTTGTTGCTAAATAGTAGTAGCGTCGTATTTTGAAGAGCGCTACTGGTAATATTCTATGTATAAGGTTTTCCCTAGTAGTGTTATCATATATCTCCATATATTGCCTCTCTCATGCTAGATGATTTGCCATGTATTGAGTGCAACGATACATTTAGCAGTGCTAATGAGATTTCCCCCATAGCATTCTCACATATGATTGGAGATTTTGACATTTTTCTTGTGAAGCATGCTTGTCTTGCCTCTTTGCACCATATACCTAGTGCCATGAATATAGCCATTATTGCATCATATTATTCATGCACTTGTGCTACTAATGGTTATGTGCAAGAGCGGAGAACCATCATGATGGATGATGTGTTTATCTACCATGCGCATACATTCTTTGCTTTGTTTTGTGCATGTGTAGGAAACTTGGACTTCGTGTCAACTTTCACATCACGTGAGTTGACAATCCGAGCTCTTGAGAGCGAACCACCTTCTACCATGGCACTTCTACATCATACTTGCTTGTGCTTCGGCATTGTGAAGGACGCACAAGGACATGCTTTCAAGGTGATATCCCTCTCTTTTGAGAACCCCCAAACCATGAGCATGCATATTGTGGATCATACTACTTGTGTTGCTTGCACCATGAGACTTATTTGTCATCTTGGACCCTTTGCTTTCACACATGTTAGTGATATTGCCTCCATTCATGATTTTCACATTCCCATGCATCATGATATATATATATATATATATATATATATATATATATATGCCTTGTGTGTTGCATACAATTCTTGGACTGCTTGCTACTATAATATGTTTGGTTGCAACAATGTCATCACTTCACATATGCCATGTCACATTGCTTGTCACATGATTGACTCGGTTGCCTCACACATGATGAACACTTGCTCTTTCTATAGTGTTGAGCGCAATACTATCTTCACTACACACTATGCACATTATGCTTGGATTGTCTTGCACTTGTCCCATGTGTTTGGAAACTTCCTTTTACTTGGTGTTGTGAATGATTCCTATGCCTACCATCGACCATTTGTCGAGCGCTTTATGCATGATTGCTATGAACTGGAGGTAGATGCTTGTTCTCTTGTCACTCATATTTGCATCACTACCTCACATTTACATGCTTGTCCCCATGATATCTTTGCTTGTGCTCAATTTATGTGCTTACATGCCATGTCACAATCCTTTGTCAAACCATATGCTTTGCATGATGATGACACTTGTTTGGTGAATCACCTCTTGAATGCTTGGTTTTGCACTAATGCTAACCACATTTATTTTTCCAAATGTTTGTGGTCCTTGCACATTTTGAAGGAATCACTAGACGGTGCAACATTGGAGAGTGCCCACTTCAAGCTTGAAGATGATGACTACTTGGTGAACGTCCGCTTCTCCACAGCGAAGCCATCTCTTTCCCACGGTGATTTGGTTTTCGATCCGACGTCGGATCTTTCCCAAGGGAGGGGAGGTGATGCGGAGCATCCTACGAACATCACCATGTCAAGAGTCCGCTTGGCAAGTGACACGTGTGACATCTACTTCACATACATATAGGTGAATCATCTCCTTTACACGTGCCCACTTGACACCTTCGAGGATGGCATAGTACATGACACTCCACTTGTGTGCATGCATAGGTATTGCCGGAGCTTCACGGACGACGAGGAGGAGTGCAAGCGCCAAGGAACAACTACACCATCCGAGAGGGAAGCATGGAAGAGAAGACAGAGCTGCAACAAAGCTACAACCACCGGATGTCCGACGGACACCGGACGTCCGGCCGCCCGCAGACCAGACGGCCAGAAGAACTACAACCGACAAGAGCTACAGTGGCCGAACGTCCGACAAGTACCAGTGACCGAACAAACAATGTCGACCGGACGACCGGTGCCACCGGACTAGGGAAGAATCGTCGGAAGTCCGACGCCCTCCGGACGTCCGGACCCCCGTGAGCGACCGGAAGTCCAACCCCGACCGGACGCCCGACACTGCCTGTGCGCAGCCAGGCCTTTGGCCTTGTATCCCTCTCCCACTTACCCCTTCATTGCTAAGACTATAAATAGACCACCTCCACCTCCTTTCTAGGTTAGCAAAGTGATAGCTCATTTGATAGAGAGCTTTGCTCCTTGTACCACTCTACTCTTGAGAGAGAGAGAGAGACTACTTCTCCATTGGAGGCCAGACCTCAATCTTGGAGAAGATCCTGCGGGATATATCATCAAGACCACTTCATGGGAAGATCTGTCTAGGATATCATCAAGACCTCCTTTTGGAGATGAACCTTACCTTGTATCTTTCCCTTTGTTGTTCATATACCTTGTGGATCTTTTGTGTTTGATTTTCTAGTGGATGTATGATTGGACTTGCTCTTGAGTGTTTCCCCTTGTGAACTCTCTCTGTTCTTCCCCGTGTTCTTCGTGTTCTTCGAGGGATCCCACTCCAATCGTGAAAGACCAGCCTACACCGGGTTAGCCCCGCATCAGAGCGCCAGTGCAATAACGCCTGTTTTAACTATGGGCAGACCGGACATTATGCCAAGCAGTGTCCCAAGAAGTTAAATGCCCCATTCCGTCCGCAAGTCAATCATATGGGGCCATATCATACCCAGTAGATCTTCCAAGGGCAAGCGCATCACCCCTCCATGGACTAGGCTCAGGAAAACCCTGAAGTCGTCATTGGTATGTTCCATGTTAATATCATACCCGCAATAATTTTATTCGACTCTGGGTTTCCCACTCTTTTGTTTTTCGAAGTTTCGTTGCCCAAAACAAATTCCCTTGATCTCTTATGGGGAAAAGTATGCTGGTTCAGTCCCTGGGATCTGTGCTCAAAAGCAAATTGGTCTACCGAAATTTGGAAATTGATATCAAGGGGGTCTGCTTTCCAACCGCTTTGATAGTAATCGAGTTTGCCAAGTTGGACGTTATTTTGGGAGTGAACTAGTTGACTCAATATCAAGTATGCATAAACTGTGCAACTCGAGAAGTCACCTTGACAAATCAGGAAGGGCAGGCTATGAAGTTCTATGATCGCAGGAGTATATCCAAGAAAGAAATGATTTTCACCACTGTGGCGAACGAGTTGGGATTAATTCCTGTGGTCAGTGAGTTTCCCGATGTATTCCTAGAAGAATTGCCTGGCATGCCACCGGACCGAGAGCTTGAGTTTGCAATTGATCTTCTACCTGGAACTACACTGTTGTACAAAAAGTATTATCGGATGCCTTCCTCCGAACACGTAGAATTAAAGAAGAAGTTGGATGAAATGCTACAGAAAGGATATATCCACCCCAGTTCATCACCATGGGGATCACCTGCAATATTTGTGGACAAGAAAGATAGTGGTCTTAGAATGTGCGTTGACTATCGTCAGTTGAATTATGTCACCATCAAGAACAAGTACCCTTTACCAAGGATTGATGACTTGTTCGATCAGCTCAATGGTGCAAAATTATTTTCCAAGGTTGATTTAAGGACCGTATATCATCAACTAAAAATCAGGAAGGAAGATATTCCTAAGACCACATTCACTACTCGGTACAGTCTCTATGAATACACAGTGATGTCCTTCAGCCTCACAAATGCCCCTGCCTTTTTCATGCATATGATGAATAAGCTGTTCATGGAATTTTTGGACAAGTTTGTGGTGGTTTTCATCGATGATATTCTCATTTACTGCAAGATTAACAAAGAACACGTGGAACACCCCCGAGCAGTCCTACAAAGACTCCGTGACCATCAGTTGTATGCAAAATTCAGCAAGTGTAAGTTTTGGCTAAAACAAGTTGGATTTCTGGGGCATGTTATGTCAGCAGAAGGTATCGCAGTGGAACCTAGCAAAGTAGAAGATGTGCTTGATTGGGAAGCACCCACGACCATAACCCAAGTCCGGAGTTTCCTTGGATTAGTCGGGAACTACCATCAGTTCATCGAAGGATTCTCCAAAATTGCCAACCCAATGACATAACTTCTAAACAAAGACAAGAAGTTTGAAGGGAATGAGGATTGCGATCGGAGCTTTAATGAGATAAAAACCAGATTGACATGAGCACCGGTCTTGAATCCCCCAGACATTTACCATAGCTTTGATGTGTATTGCGACGCATCCAGACAAGGCATTGGGTGTGTACTTATGCAAAACGGCAAGGTAGTAGCTTACGCATCTCGCTGGCTACGAGCTCATGAAGGAAACTATCCTACACATGATTTGGAACTAGCCCCTGTGGTGCACTCTCTGAAGATTTGGGGACATTACCTCATTGGAAAGAGATGTCAAATATTTACCGACCACAAGAGTCTCAAATATATATTCACCTAGCCAGACTTAAACCTTCGACAGCGAAGATGGCTCCAGTTGGTCAAAGACTTTGATTTGGAAATAAATTACCATCAGATAAAGGCCAACGTAGTTGTTGATTCCCTCAGTCGTAAGTCTGCCAAATTGAATGCCATGATATAGTCTTTGCCTTCAGAACTCCAGCAGGAGATCGCTCAGCTCAACTTGGTAATTATAATTGCCGGCCTTGCAAATATTTTGGAAGTAACTCCTACGCTAGAAGAGGAGATTCGCATAGCACATGCTAAAGACAAGAGTCTGCAAGGATATATCCAAAGCCTGCGAGAAGGAAAGACTTAGGATTCCTCAAGAGACGCACTGGGTACACTCAGGTTCCGAGCAAGGATATGCGTACCTAAGTTAGTAGATTTGAGGAAGAAAATTTTGGCAGAAGCACATGAATCGTCATACTCAATACACCCAGGCTGTACTAAAATGTATGAAGACTTTCGACAGATATTTTGGTGGAATGGAATGAAAAGGGACATCGCATATTTTGTTGCTTGTTGTGACATCTGCAACAAAGTAAAGGCGGAACACCAAAAACCCGCCGGACTTCCCCAACCTCTACCCGTCTCACAATGGAAATGGGACGATGTCTTCATGGACTTTATCACTGGTCTACCACGGAGTCACCGAGGCAATGATGCTATATGGGTCATAGTGCACACACTAACTAAAGTGGCTCATTTCATTCCTATCCACACCACCCTTCGCGCTGATCAACTTGCACAATTATATGTGTCCCGGATTGTCAGTTTGCATGGAGTACCAAAAAAATCACTTCAGACTAAGGTTCATTGTTTACATCCGCATTCTGTTCCCGGTTCCATCAAGCTTTGGGGACCGCTCTCAAATAAAGCACCACCTATCATCCACAGATAGACGGTCAGACTGAGCGGGTAAATCAAATCCTTGAAGATATGCTTCGAGCATGTGCCTTAGCCCATGGACCCAAATGGGAAGATTGTCTTCCATATGTAGAATTCTCATACAACAACAGTTTTCAAACCAGCTTGAAAATGTCACCCTTTCAAGCTTTATACGATTGTAAGTGCCGCACTCCATTAAATTGGTCTCAAACCGTAGACATCCAAATTTTTGGTACTGATTTGTTATTTGAGGCAGAGAAACAACTCAGGGAATTTCGAGATAGACTACAGTTGGCTAAGTCACGACAGAAGAATTATTATGATGCCAAACACCTACATGTTAGCTTTGAACCTAGTGAACATGTGTATCTCCAAGTAACACCCATGAAGGGGGTCAAGAGATTTCAGACCCGAGGAAAATTGGCACCAAGGTATATAGGTCCATTCCCAGTCATGACACGAGTTGGCATAGTTGCTTATCAGTTAGAATTGCCACCCAAATTGTCGAATGTGCACAATGTGTTCCATGTATCACAACTGAGAAGGTGTATTTCACCACCTGAGAAGAGGATGGATATGTCAGAAATTGAGCTTTCCAAGGATTTAACTTATGAGGAGAGACCATTCAGAATCTTGGATGAGGCAGAAAGGGTCACACGCAACAAAGCGATCAAAATTTTCAAGGTTCAGTGGGAGCATCACATCGAGGAAGAAGTAACTTGGGAAAGAGAGGAATTTTTAAGAACAACCTACCCAGAATTTTTTCCCAAACAACCGAATCTCGAGGACGAGATTCATCTTAAGTGGGGGAGGTTTGTGTAGCCTAGTTTTTGCCTTCTATCTTTTTTCGTACTTTCTACTGCTTTTGCTTTTGGTTTGGAGTTTTGAATCAATTCAAATGGACTTGAACACTTGGGTCCACCCTTGATTTTCACCCAAGTGACCTCTCCACCTCTAACTCATCTTTTCCTTCTCTGATAAACTCCACAAAAGCCCAAGGAATATTTTTCATAAAGGAAACATATTCATTTTCTTCCCTAAAAATCATTTCAGAGAAGTATGTTCCAAAGCAACCCTCATTTTTGTTGCCCACAAAAATCTGAGAAAATTCCCAAATAGTATTTAAACCCTAGGGCACCTTCCTGAGCAAAAATACCGCATAACTTTTTGTAATATTTTTGCTATAGAACATCATTTTTGTTCTGGACAAAATGATCACTTTCTACAGCAAGTACCATTTTCCTTGATCCAACGAGGCTGGTTTTTCTTGAGCTTCATTACCCTCCTAAGAAACTATTAACCACCAAAAATCAGCCCTTAATCCTCTCCGGTTTGACCACAGTCAAACTCACAAGTTTCTGTCCAGAAACTTGCCAGGAAGAGAGCCACTCCCACAGTGCACCTGTGACCAAGCCAACTATGCAAAACGACCAAAACCACTAAGGACTAGCTGCCAGACATGGTGTTTGCGCTTAGCTCGGCCTGATGCCATAGTTCACTCGGTGACCACATTCGTCCAAGGGGGTTGGCATGTGGTCGACGCACTCTGCATTGCACCAACGCCTCTATTGCGCGCGTGCTCACTACCCTGACCATCATACCTTGCCAAACCGTGCCCCCATCTTCATTTGAACCTCCATAACTGCACTCAGGCGCTCGCCAATGTCGGAGCTCATCGCACCGAGCATGGGCATGGCGCGGCCAAGGCAATTGTGCGCCCGTGCCCCTGTGCTCACCGCGTACCGCGCTCCTGTGCTCGTCACGTACCGCACTCCTGTGCTCGTTGCCACTCGTCTACAGTCTCTGCATGATCCCTGACGTCTTCCCCCTCTGTCACTGACGCCATTCGTCGCCGGGCGATGCTCCAGAGAGCTCCGGCGAGCTCTCGATCCCTGCCTCGGCCTCGCCTATATATAGTCCCTCCCGAGCTCGTTTCCCTCCTCACTCACCACCACCACATCACCACGATCCCGTAGGAAGCCGCAGCCCGGCCGGGCAAGCCTCTGGCCGTCGCCCCCGTCCTGATCTCGCTGGCGATCCCCGTCCTAGGTTCCCTCCCTCTCCAGAGCCGCTTGTGCTCTACCGACTCCTTAGGCGTGTTCATGGTGGTCCACTAGTGTGAGTTGGTGACATTGGAGCAGCTGGACCGGCCTTGCCTCACCAGAATCGCCAACTCTGACGAGCCCCGCCCGCTGCCGCCGCTAGAGAGCTCAGTTCCGACCCCGTCCGGTCACCTCTAGCTACGCTATGGGTACGGGCAGGTGCGTCTCAACCTCCTCTCCAATCCTATCCCTTTTCATCGGGCCAAGGAACCCACCTCACCGGCGTGTGCTCCGGCGAAACCTTGTTGTGCTCTGTCTCTCTCCCCCTCCCCCTCCGACCTGACCAGCGGGGCCCGTTGTCAACCACCCAGGCCGTGCCCAAAGTGGTATGAGTGGTGGCGCCCGGGCGTTTTACGCCTTCGACGTCACCCCCTGGATTTTATTTTTAATTCAAATTTAGTTTAAATTTGTCTAGAACTTTGACCAGCTCTAACTCTTATTCTACAAGTCCAAATGAATTGATTCTTTTGCATTTCTGTTCTTACTAGAAAACTCTAGCAGCACACGCAAGATGGCATTTTTCCTTGCTTCCTAGAATTTCTAGTGATTTTCAGAAGTGTTCTTGATATTTTATTTTTGTCATTTGAATTATTTTCAAAAGGCGAAGCTTGTCTTGAAGGCATCCAGGAGGAGTGTGAAGCTCCTCTGCACTAAGGCAAGCCACAATAACATTATCATGGTGTCTTTGCAATATTCATGATTTTCTACTTGAATATATATATATATTATTCATTGCATATAGTATTAAAATTAATTATGCTTGTGTTATTTAGTTTGTCATGGTCAAAGGGCTTGGTTAACAGAAGTGAATGCTTGAAGTAGTGAAGAATAGATGGAGTAGTTGATCTAAGTAAGTTTGACATGACTATTGTGATATGATTATCGGTCTTATTTTGCTATATTCTTACAGAGAAAAGTTTTACTTGATTAATGCCAACCAAAGTGATGAGTTTAAATAATGAGTAAGAAAGGACCAGAAATGTTGAAAGTTAAGTTTGTGCAAGTAGAACTTGGAAGAAAGTTGATCTGTTGTGATTTGTGATGCATGATACTTGGAAGAAAGTTGATCTAAGCATTTTTATTTCAAGTTAAACTTGATGGTAATTGAACTTGAACATAGAAGTTGGTCGGGTCATGGTGCCACTGAATCGGGCTGACGAGTGCAACCACACTTGCCTTTGTGGTGAGGTCGGTAGTCATCCGTTGTCATGCCTTTTGTCGGTGCCTCCGAAGAGGGAAGGTTATGGGCGTGCGTTACCCTGGCCCAGTAAGCAGACATAACCTTGTGAACCTGTCGTTGTTATGGTACTGTATCCCATTTGGGACTGTTTGTTTGCCACGACGGTGGTAGTTTTGCCTTTGGTAGGCTGGGTCCCCCAGGACTAACCCCAGTGGGGAGATGGTCGGAGCGGCCGTAAGAGTGTCATGGCAATGGGAGAGTTTTGTCGGAATGCCGTTGGTCCACCAGAATGGGAGGGTGAGGCCATGGATTCGGTTGTGTGGGTAAAGTGCGCTACCTCTATAGAGTGTATTAATCTATCGATAGCCGCGAACACGGATAAGGGCCCAGTTCGTAAGTAAGTCACACCATGGACCAACTGTTATTAAGGAAACTTGCACACTAATCAACTTGCATTGCAGTGGTTAGATGATGATGAAGTCAATGAGGCTGACTATTGTGGTTTTATTTGTGATCCGGTAGCGATCATGGTTTGGTTACGAGGTAACCAGTTGGACCAAGTATGGTTCTGTTCGTTCTTTGTCATGAGCACTATTCGGTTGCGAGGCAACCTGTTGGTAAGGGAGTCTGTGTGACTCGATGCACAAGTTTGGTTTCACTGTATGAGTAGCATGTTGTTGTTTGCATCTAACTTGATTAAATGTCATGATGTTGTTTGTCATTATGGTTCTGTTTGCTGTGAGCTTGCAAGTACATTCAATGTACTGACCTAGCGTGTTATGCTAGATTTCAGGAAAGCCTAACTAGATAGGAGAGCTGCCGTGTCTAGACCGTGTCCACATCGGTGTCCCTGTGCTATGGAGTCCCGCTATGTCGTTGTTCCGCTGCCGTGTAGATGTCGTGTTCGAGGCCCCTTTATGTCTACTAAATAATGTACATATTGTTAAGCCACACCGAGTGTGTCGCTTGGCCTTGCAACTTGTTTTAATGTCACTCTATGCTTTTGGTAGTTTCAATAAAGCGGTGATTTCTGTACCAAGATGTTGTGTGTTGCTACAAGACATGATCTCTGGGTTGGCAACATAGGGTAAACCGGTCGCTTTGAGCCGGGGTGCCACAGAGGCTTTACATGGCAACATGGGAGGCTATATAAACAAGTGGTAGGTAGCGCGACATAGCGATAAAATGACCAACTAGCAAGCAAAGATAGAAGTGATATCGGGGTAATGATCATCTTTCCTGAAATGTCCTTTGTGGTATCGGGAACTTGCTCCTCGTGAACATATTCAATAGGGCCCTCGGATTCAATATCGTCTCCCGAAACTACCCACAAGAAGCACAAGCATACAATAAACAAACAAGGCATGGCAATGAACATATACTCCATGCAACTCTAGCATGAATGCATATGAAGAACGTTATGCATGGAGCTACGGTTCTACCAGAATGAGGGATACGTCAACCGGGCGGAAATGGTGAAGACAAGATGGATATGGGCAGAATGTTGGTAAACCAAGCATGCCACTAGAAAGATTGGAAGAGTTCGATTGAAATAGATATAAAGATCACCAAAAACGGATGCACGGTTTGAAAAAGACAAGCAAAACCATATACAATGCAATCGGTTGAAAACAACAACATGACAACTTGGATGCAAAGTTTAAATATGCTAGAACACACCGACATGAAAATGAATGGCATGGCATTGAAGCACATGTCAAAAACTACAAAACATGATTACTGAGCGACTGCTAAACCTCACTAGAACATGTTTAAAAGAGCATGGCAAAAATGCAAATGATAACAGTTTTACAGACTTGGCAGAAATTCACTGAACATGGCAAAACATATTTAGATAGCAATGTTTTGGACTAGTAAACTATATGATACAGGAACATATCATAGAAAACAAGAACATGGCATGCTATTACTAAATGCACTTAACAAAACTCCCTCACTAACCATGCTCCAGGGATATATAGATATGATGATAGCATCAATGCAAAATGACAAGTTATGCTGACAGTTTCAGACTTGGCAAAATAAGTATGACATAGCAAAATTTGCATGACATGGCAGAAACAGATTTAAGTAGGCATGTTTGCAAGCTTGTTGCACTCACTACAATGCATTTCATAGCATGAAACAAATTCTAGCGGTAAGATGTCATGTAAAAGAGCATGTTCATGTACAAAGTTATCATATATCATAGTTGCATAATTATCCACATAAATGACAAAACAGCAATGTGATGTAAAATGACATATGTGCAAACTTGCTCAAATGATGAAACTAATGACACCACTGGATTGGTGAGATTTTTCTACCCCAAAAACATATATAATATGTCTATGTTGCAGTAGAAAATAACCACAAGTGCATTAAGTTATAACCTGCTTAATATGGAATTAAATAGAAATGGCAAATTTCCTTATATGGAATGTCCAGAACTGGACTTGCCTGAAAAGGAAAGATGATCTCTGCCTGAAATGGAATATGATGGAAAAATGCATAAAAGAAAATAAGAAAAAATGGGGAGAGGGGATGACATGTGGGACCAAGGCGTCAGTGTCCCAAGAAAAAATAAAAGGCCAATGGAAACATATGGAGGCCGGGATTCGAACCGTGCTCTCCTAGGTGGAACAACAAGGCTAGACCTAGTACGTTGGAGCTATTGTTGTCACTAGAAGGTGTCGCTGGGCCTCTTGGCCTAACGCTAGGTGGGGGCTGGCTGGTCCTGCCGGCGGTAGAGAAGTAGACCACGCTTCCAGCGGTCGTGACGGCGTCCACTCGAGCAGAGGGTCACCGGTGGGCGCATGAGATTTGAAGGCGTAGCCAGGGCATGCAAGTGGTGCAGCTGCTAGAGAGCGGCGCAAGGCACAGGCTTGCAGGGGTGCTTGACCCGGGGGACGGCACGACGCGGCGAGCGATGACATCAAAGTACGCGAGGAGGCGGCTGAGCTGGGCTAGTTGCAGAGGAGGCGTGAGGCCCGAGGGTTGGCTGCAACTCTACTAGAGGCCTCTGGTGTGCGGGATGCAAAGGAACATCAACTAGCTAAAAGATTCAGACTTCACCAAAGCATCGAGAACATGACAATGGCAGGACTCTAGCAACTCCTACGGGGAACGATCGGCCGAGGATGCAGTAGATCGATGACGAGGAGGCGAGGAACTTTGGTGGACTTGCTATCCGTGAAGAAGAGGAAGAAGATGGGTCGAGGCGGTTGATCCAGGGGCCGTGGCGACGCGTGTGTTGTGGTAGAAAGAAGCAGAGGTGTCGGTGGAACTCTCCACGGCGACAGGCCGGTCGGAGGCACAACAAGGAAGGCTACCCCGAGCTCGAGCTCTTGCTCTCTTGCGTCATGGTGGGCAGGGCGATAGCGTGGCGTGTGGAGACCTACCTAGCAGCGGCGAGGGCAAGAGAGGGACGGGTGTGGACGAGGGGAACTAGGGCTAGGTCTAGGACACCATATATAGGGGCTAGGGGCGCTGGACGGCCATCAAATCAACAAGCACATTGAGGTGGCGCCTTGGATATGCGCCGTACAGAGGAGGACGCCTCTTCTGTTGTTGGTGGGTTGGTTGGGCCGGACGAGGTAAGTGGCTGGCTAGTTGGACGGATAAGGCCCCAGTGCAGCGCCCAGCTAAGGAAAAGGTGAGTTCCCTTTCTCTGTTTTATTAATAAACAAATTTAAGAAAAGGAAAAGAAGGGGGAGCTAGGGAGACAACTTGGAAGATTTAAAAATATCTTCATGCTCCTGGAAGCACACACTAGTTAATAAAATTGGTTTGGGCATTTTTAGAGGTAAAAAAATAAAACAAGTTTGAAAAAAATTCAAACTTGGGCCATTTTTGAACCTGACCAAAACAACTTCAAATGAGATGAAATTTGACAGGGAGGTAAGTGGAAGGGTCTATCATTTATAGGGAAAAGATGAACATTAATCGAGAAGGGAAAAGTGGCACTTGCAAAAAGAAACGAAGGAGGAAGGGAGAGGTGATGGTGCAAGAACATGGATAGAGAGAGATGGCCTTGGAGTGATGCACACTTCACCACAACAATATTAATAACACAATGCACATGATGAGCATGATGAAATGCAATACGACAAGAAGCACAAATGCAACATAGCAATGGTGATCATGGCAATGCAATAAGTAAAACAACAAAGCAACACAAGATGAAGCAAACCATGATGGAACCCACATGGAATTAGAAGAAGATAAATGTTGGATACATGCCAAAATGGGAAGTGTTACAAAGGGCGTGTTACAACTCTCCTCCACTACAAGAAGATCCTAAGATCTAGGACTGAAAGAACTCTGAATATTCAGATCGGAGGTGATCCTCGTGCTCCAAAGTAGCTTCTCGATTGGAATGGTGAGACCACTTAACTTTGAGGAACTTGATCGACTTGTTTTGAGTTTTCGCTCGGTTTCTTCAAGAATGGCAACATGATTCTCATGATAAGACAAGTCCTCTTGGAGGTCAATCTCTTTGAAGTTGATTGTGCGCTCGGGCGTCTTGAAGCACTTGCGAAGTTGTGACACGTGAAACACATCATGTACATTCGATAAGTTGGAAGGGAGCTCAAGTTGATAGGCAAGGTCACCTCTTTTGCCAACAGTCTTGAAAGGACCCACATATCTTGGGGTAAGCTTCCCTTTGATACCGACGCGTTGAGTGCCTTTCTTTGGAGAGACTCGGAGATAGACATGGTCTCCAATCTCGAAACAAACTCACGATGCTTGCTATCATAGTAACTCTTCTGGCGCGATTGCGCGCCTTTGAGATTTTCACGAATGCCTCAACACATTTCTTCGGCTTTTGTGATCAAGTCATTGCCAAGAAGTTGGCGTTCACCAGTCCTGGACTAGTTGAGAGGAGTATGACACTTTGTGCCATATAGATTTTCGAATGGACCTTGCCCGAACTTGCCTGGTAGCTATTGTTGTAGGATAACTCGACATACGGGAGGCAATCTTCCCACTTCATACCAAAAGAGATGACACAAGCTCTTAGCATTTCTTGAAGGATTTGATTGACTCTTTCCACTTGGCCACTTGTTTGAGGATGAAAGACCGTACTGAATAGAACGTTGGTGCCCATGGCCTTCTGGAAGGAGTCCCAAAACTTGGAAGTGAAAATGCTTCCGCGGTCTAAGGAGATCAACTAAGGAATTCCGTGCAATGAGAAAATTATGGAGGTGTATAGCTCTGCCAACGGAGCTGCCGTGCTGGATTGTTTGACTGGAAGGAAATGAGCCACTTTTGTGAGCTTGCCAATGACGATGAAGATAGCATCATTTCCTAGCTTGGACTTGGGACCGGTGACAAAGTCCATTTCGATATGGTTGAACTTCCACTCGGGAATAGGTAGAGGTTGGAGGAGTCCAGCTGGACGTTGATGTTCTGCTTTCACCCTTCGATAGACATCACATTCATTCATGAATTGAACAATCTCTCGCTTCATTCTTGTCCACCAAAATGTCTGCTTGAGGTCATGATACATCTTGGAACTGCCTGGATGGATGGAAAGGAGAGAATTGTGCGCTTCGTCCATCATGACCTTCCTTAGATCACCCTTAGGAACCACTAACCGGTCCTCCAAGAATAAGGTGTCTTTGTCATCATGCGATAGCACTTGTATTTGGATAAGACATTGGCAACACCATCTTTCACCTTCTTCACCATAGAGTCAAGGAGTTGTGCCTCATGAATTTGGTCTTCCAAAGTTGGAGTGACTTGAAGCTTGGCAAGTAAACCTTGAGGAACAACTTGGAGGTTGAGCTTGCGGAATGTTTCACAAAGATCAGGCTGGAATGGCTTGAGAATTAAGATGTTGGAATATGCCTTTTTGCTCAAAGCATCAGCAATCACATTTTCCTTGCCTGGAGTGTAATCAATGCTTGGATTATACTCTTGGTTCATTTCAACCCAACAAGTTTGCCAGAGGTTGAGGTTGGTCTGAGTGAAGATATATTTGAGCCTCTTGTGATCGGTGAAAATGTCCACTTGCCTACCCAACAAGAGATGTCTCCATGTGATTAAGGCATGGACAACTGCCGCCAACTCAAGATCGTGAGTGGGGTAGTTATTCTCGTTTGGCTTCAACCTCCGAGAACTATAAGCCACAAATTTTCTTTGTTGCATAAGAACGACACCGAGACCATGCAACGAAGCATCATAAAATACTTGGTAGGGCTTGGACTCATCAGGAGGACTAAGGACCGGAAATGTGACGGGTTTCTCTTTGAGAGTATTGAAGGCCACGTCACACTCAGGAGTCCAGGAGTATCTGACATTCTTGTGGAGCAGGTTGGACAGAGGCTTAGCAATTTTGGAGAAGTTCTCCACAATCCTTCTGCAAGAGCTTGCAAGCCCGAGGAAGCTGTGAAGGTGCTTGACGTTCTGAGGAGGCTCCTGGTTGACAATTGAAGCAACCATTTCTGGATTGACTGAAATGCCCTTAGCAGAGATGACGTGACCAAGGTAAAGAACTTCATCAAGCCAGAATTCACATTTGGAGAACTTTGTGTAAAACCGATACTCTCTGAGCTTGTCGAGAACCAACTGCAAATGTTTAGCATGATCCTCTTTATTCTTGGAGAACACTAGGATATCATCAAGATACACCAGGACGAATTCATTGGTGTAGGGGTTGAAGATGAAGTTCGTCATATGAGAGAATGTTGGAGCAGCATTTGCGAGCCCGAAAGACATGACAATATATTCATAAGAGCCAAAGCTCATTTTGAAAGCTGTCTTTGGGATATCTTCTTCACGGATGCGAATCTGGTGATACCCCATATGGAGATCAAGCTTGGAAAGCAACTTTGCACCTTTGAGTTGCTCGAATAACTCATTGATATTGGGAAGTGGTTATTTAATCTTGATTGTATTCTGGTTCAATGGGCTGTAATCGACGCAAAGTCGTTTCGTGCCATCTTTCTTCTGGAAAAAGAGAACACCACATCCCCAGGGAGACAAACTTGGTCTGATCAAACCCAGACATTCTTGTTCATCAAGCTATTTCTTCAATTCTTCCAGCTCTTGTGGCCCAAGCTTGTAGTGGTGCTTACAAATGGGATATGTACCGGGCTCAAGGTCAATAATGAACTCAACTGGCCGGCGAGGAGGCATAGTCGAAAGCTCTTTTGGAAAGACATCATGATACTCACACATAATTGGAATCTGAGAAATAGCATTGATTTCGCCTTTATCATTGAGAGAGAACAACTGAATGGTGTCATCACGAGCCGCAAAGATAATCACATCTTCATAAGGATGAGTCGGTCTAACTTCATTGGCAGCACAATCAAGAAAAGCCTTGTGCTTAGAAAGCCAATCCATGCCAAGAATGAGGTCAATATCGGAATCACCGAGAACCATCGGAGAAGCCAGAAAAGAATAATTGCCCATCTTGATGGTGACATCTCGAACGAATACATTAGAGCTCATCAAAGCACCCGAAGAAACGACATGCAAAGGCTTAAGTAGTACTTGTGAAAACAAGTCATGCTTCCATACAAAAGGTCTTGAAATGAAAGAATGCAATGCACCAGAATCGAATAAAACTTTTGCAGGAATATCACTAAGTGGAAGATTACCCATGATCACTTCTGAAGAATCTTCTGCTTGAGCTGAAATCATCAAGTTCACCCTTGTAGACTTGGGACTGTTCTTGACAACTGCATTGCTTGCTGACCTGACAGGAGGAGGAGGCAGAAGGCGCCTCTGGTTGAAACACTTGTTGGAGTAATGCCCTTTCATACCACACTTGTGACAAGTGATCTCTGAAAGTGGGCGAAAAGGTGGAGGAGGAGGACTGCATGTCCTCGGAGCCTGAGCCTGAGACTTGTTCTATTATCTTGGGTTGGGTGGGTGGGAAGATCCACGACCACCTGACTGCCTCTGTTGATAGGGCAGACGAAATGGAGGAGGTGGAGGAAGCCAGAATTTTTGCTGCTTTGAGACCACATGAGAGGAAGAAGAAGAGTGGAGTGCATCCCTGAGTCTCTTTTTGGAAGCTTCACACTTTAGTTGAGTCGCTTCTTGTTTTAGAGCCATGTTATAGAACTGATCGAACTGAGTGGGCTCCACAAGAAGGAGAGCTAGCTGAAGGTCCTCTCTGAGGCCACCCCTGAAGTAGTAGATCATACTTTTCTCATCTGGAATGTCTTGCCTTGCATAGAAAGCAAGATTTTGAAACTTGATGTTATATTGATACACAGACATGCTGCCTTGCTTGAGATTGCGGAATTGCTTATGCACGCTTTCGACAACACTTGTTGGAATATGATGAGATCAAAAATCCCGGTAGAAGTCGGTCTAGATGATTATTCGACCCCCTCTGGAATCTTTGTACTACTGATACCAATCTGCTACTTGGTTCTTGAGCTGGAAGGAAGCGAACTTGACGTACTCCTGAGGTCTGACATTGCTGCACTCAAAATGCTTGTTGATGTCCACGAGCCAATCATCAGCATCCATGGCCTCAACACAAGCGTTGAACGACTTTGGCTGATTTGCGAGGAACTGATTGAGTGTATCAAATTGAGGTTTATTGTTGGATTGCCCTGGACCTTGATTTCCTTGGTTGCCTTGGCGTTGGTTGCACTCTTGTAAGAGCTAAAGAAGCATCTGGGTATTGGCATTGGTGGCCGCCATCACAGCATGACAAGCCTCCGGAGGCGGAGGAGGTGACGGTGGTGGAGGTTCCGACTGCTCTCCTTCATCATGGTTCAGATTCAGACGAGTTGCGGGAACCTTCCTGAAGAAGATGACAATAGTTAGAATCACCATAGATATGATAGATGAGCTAAACAGAAAGATTGAACGAATGCATACGAACAGAAAGATTGAACGAATGCATTCCAAAGTTAATATGATACGACCATTGAATGAGAAGCGACTTGAAGGAGGTTGAAGAATAAAAAACAAGGCAACAACCAGAACAAATACATGGTAGAGATTCCCCAAATCTCATAACAAATATCTGTCAGAAAGATAACCTAGAGCTACTTGAATTCCCACCTACTAACTCCCGAAACTTTCTGGTTATGCAATCTGGTGTTGGGGTATAGGGAGGCATAAATATCTCACACAACTAACAAGCCCTACGCTCCAACTGTATCCATCCATCAACACATAACCGAGAAACCTTCGAAAATCGTGTACCTCACACCTTCGAAAGAACATCACCTATACTAGCTGTGGCAATACATCTGGTCGCTCTCCCCAGTACTGGGTGTCACCAAACTACTCTCACCACTAGTAGCATAGAAGCGCTTTCGATATCGGTGTCCTATGGTATTCTGGAACTGAAACGATAAACACTGTGATGAAAACACCTTGGTGCTCAACTCCCCGGGACACTGTCACAACCCCTAAATGTCAGGAGGCACCAAGACAGAATCCCCGTCTCCACAATACCCGTGTGATCCTAAAAACATTTCAGTGAAAAAGGATAGAACAGTGAGGAAAACACCTACATCACGAGTCTTTAGCAGAGCGACGAAGGGGATAAGGAGTAAAAAGAATTCCTACTCTCCGATATAACTAAGACTCAAAAAGTTTTCTTCTAGACTCCTCAGCGGTTCGATCAAGCAGGGGCTTCGATAGTTGGTATGGCTCTGAATACCAACTTGTAACGCCCAAGATGCGGTTCTATCCCAATCACGTGATGAAATCATGATTGGGGCACAATCGCATTTCCAGCGTGTAGCAAGGTGGCATACAAATACATACATCCATGTGAATAGATAGAATATGAGATCCAGACATACACTTGCCCCAAACTAGCATAAATATCACAATCATCATTCAATCATCCATACATGTAGTAGAGTCCAACTACGGACTAGATAAAAAGAAAACACCACCCTGCTACTATCCCGGATACTCTGACTAGGTCCCCTACTGATCGTCCGGATAGGTAACATAGAAACAACCATGATCCTCGTCAAACTCCCACTGGAGCTCAATGGCATCTTGCTACCTCTTGAGCACTGCGTTGGTTTTCCCCAAAGAGGAAGGGATGATGCAGCAAAGTAGCATAAGTATTTCCCTCAGTTTTTGAGAACCAAGGTATCAATCCAGTAGGAGGCTACGCACGAGTCCCTCGTACCTGCACAAAACAAATAAATCCTCGCAACCAACGCGAATGGGGGTTGTCAATCCCTACACGACCACTTACGAGAGTGAGATCTGATAGATATGATAAGATAATATTTTTGGTATTTTTGTGATAAAGATGCAAAGTAAAATAAAGGAAAAGTAAAAAGCAAGGAAATAACTAAGTAGCAGGAGATTAATATGATAAAGATAGACCCGGGGGCCATAGGTTTCACTAGTGGCTTCTCTCGAGAGCATAAGTATTCTACGGCGGGTGAACAAATTACTGTTGAGCAATTGACAGAATTGAGCATAGTTATGAGAATATCTAGTTATGATCATGTATATAGGCATCATGTCCAAGACAAGTAGACCGACTCCTGCCTGCATCTACTACTATTACTCCACTCATCGACCGCTATCCAGCATGCATCTAGAGTATTAAGTTAGAAACAGAGTAACACCTTAAGCAAGATGACATGATGTAGAGGAATAGACTCATGCAATATGATGAAAACCCCATCTTGTTATCCTCGATGGCAACAATGCAATATGTGCCTTGCTGCCCCTACTATCACTGGGAAAGGACACCGCAAGATTGAACCCAAATCTAAGCACTTCTCCCATTGCAAGAAAGATCAATCTAGTAGGCCAAACCAAACTGATAATCTGAAGAGACTTGCAAAGATAACCAATCATACATAAAAGAATTCAGAGAAGATTCAAGTATTATTCATAGATAGACTTGATCATAAACCCACAATTCATCGATCTCAACAAACACACCGCAAAAAGAAGATTACATCGAATAGTTCTCCACAAGAGAGGGGAGAACATTGTATTGAGATCCAAAAAGAGAGAAAAGCCATCTAGCTAATAACTATGGACCCGTAGGTCTGAGGTAAACTACTCACACTTCGTCGGAGAGGCTATGGTGTTGATGTAGAAGTCCTCCGTGATCGATGCCCCCTCCGGCGGAGATCCGGAACAGGCCCCAAGATGGGATCTCGTGGATACAAAAAGTTGCAGCGGTGGAATTAGGTTTTTGGCTCCGTATCTGATCATTTGGGGGTACGTAGGTATATATAGGACGAAGGAGTGTGTCGGTGGAGCAACAGGGGGCCCACGAGGGTGGAGGGCGCGCCTGGGGGGTAGGCGCGCCCCCCTACCTCGTGGCCTCCTCTTTTGTGTCTTGACGTAGGGTCCAAGTCTCCCGGGTTTTGTTTGTTGAGAAAATCACGTTCCCGAAGGTTTCATTCTGTTTGGCTTCGTTTGATATTCTTTTTCTTTGAAACCCTAAAATAGGCAAAAAACAACATTTTTGGGCTGGGCCTCCGGTTAATAGGTTAGTCCCAAAAATAATATAAAAGTGGATAATAAAGCCCAGTAATGTCCAAAACAGTAGATAATATAGCATGGAGCAATCAAAAATTATAGATACGTTGGAGACGTATCAAGCATCCCCAAGCTTAATTCCTGCTCGTCCTCGAGTAGGTAAATGATAAAAACAGAATTTTCGATGCAGAGTGCTACGTGGCATAATTTTAATTTAATTCATCTTAATTGTGGTATGAATATTCAGATCTGAAAGATTCAAGACAAAAGTTTCATATTGACATAAAAATAATAATACTTCAAGCAAACTAACAAAGCAATTATGTCTTCTTCAAAATAACATGGCCAAAGAAAGTTATCCCTACAAAATCATATAGTCTGGCTATGCTCCATCTTCACTACAAAAAATATTTAAATCATGCACAACCCCGATGAGAAGCCAAGCAATTGTTTCATACTTTTGACATTCTCAAAACTTTTTCAATTTTCATGCAATACATGAGCGTGAGCCATGGACATAGCACTATAGGTGGAATAGAATGGTGGTTGTGGAGAAGACAAAAAGGGAGAAGATAGTCTCACATCAACTAAGCGTATCAACGGGCTATGGAGATGCCCATTAATAGATATCAATGTGAGTGAGTAGGGATTACCATGCAACGGATGCACTAGAGCTATAAGTATATGAAAGCTCAAAAAGAAACTAAGTGGGTGTGCATCCAACTTGCTTGCTCATGAAGACCTAAGGCAATTTGAGGAAGCCCATCATTGGAATATAGAAGCCAAGTTCTATAATGAAAAATTCCCACTAGTATATGAAAGTGATAACATGAGAGACTCTCTACTATGAATATCATGGTGCTACTTTGAAGCACAAGTGTGGTAAAAGGATAGTAACATTGTCCCTTCTCTCTTTTTCTCTCATTTTTTTATTTTTTTTGGGCCTTTTCTCCTTTTTTATGGCTTCTTTTTTTTCGTCCGGAGTCTCATCCCGACTTGTGGGGGAATCATAGTCTCCATCATCCTTTCCTCACTAGGACAATGCTCTAATAATGATGATCATCACACTTTTATTTTTCTTACAACTCAAGAATTACAACTCGATACTGAGAACAAAATATGACTCTATATGAATGCCTCCAACAGTGTACCGGGATATGCAATGAATCATGAGTGACATGTATGAAATAATTATGAACGGTGGCTTTGCCACAAATACGATGTCAACTACATGATCATGCTAAGCAATATGACAATGATGGAGTGTGTCATAATAAATGGAACGGTGGAAAGTTACATGGCAATATATCTCGGAATGGCTATGGAAATGCCATAATTGGTAGGCATGGTGGTTGTTTTGAGGAAGGTATATGGTGGGTGTATGATACCGGCGAAAGGTGCACGGTATTAGAGAGGCTAGCAAAGGTGGAAGGGTGAGAAAAATGCGTATAATCCATGGAATCAATATTAGTCGTAAAGAACTCATATACTTATTGCAAAAATCTACAAGTTATCAAATCAAAGTATTACGCGCATGCTCCTAGGGGGATAGATTGGTAGGAAAATACCATCGCTCGTCCCTGACTGCCACTCATAAGGAAGACAATCAATAAATAAATCATGCTCCGACTTCATCACATAACGGTTCACCATACATGCATGCTACGGGAATCACAAACTTTACACAAGTATTCTTCAAATTCAAAATTACTCTACTAGCACAACTTTAATATCACCATCTTCATATCTCAAAACAATTATCAAGCATCGCAGTTCTCATAGTATTCAACACACTCATAAGAAAGTTTTATTACTAATCTTGTCTACCAAGCATATTAGGATTTTAAGCAAATTACCACGCTATTAAAGACTCTCAAAATAATCTAAGTGAAGCATGAGAGATCAATAGTTTCTATAAAACAAATCCACCACAGTGCTCTAAAAGGTATAAGTGAAGCACTATAGCAAAACTATATAACTCAAAAGATATAAGCGAAGCACATAGAGTATTCTAACAAATTCCAAATCATATATGGCTCTCCTAAAAGGTGTGTACAGAAAGGATGATTGTGGTAAACTAACAAATAAAGACTTAAATCATACGAGATGCTCCAAGCAAAACACATATCATGTGGTGAATAAAAATATAGCTCCAAGTAAAGTTACCGATAGAAGTAGACGAAAGAGGGGATGCCTTCCGGGGCATCCCCAAGCTTTGGCTTTTAGGTGTCCTTAGATTATCTTGGGGGTGCCATGGGAATCCCCAAGCTTAGTCTCTTGCCACTCCTTGTTCCATTATCCATCAAATCTTTACAAAAAACATGAAAACTTCACAACACAAAACTTAAAGTAGAAAATCTTGTGAGCTCCGTTAGCGAAAGAAAACAAAAGACCACTTCAAGGTACTGTAATGAACTCATTCTTTACTTATATTGGTGTTATACCTACTGTATTCAAACTTCTCAATGGTTTATAAACTATTTTACTAGCCATAGATTCATCAAAATAAGCAAACAACACACGAAAAACAGAATCTGTCAAAAACAGAACGGACTGTAGTAATCTGTAGCTAGTGCAAGATCTGGAACCCCACAAATTCTAAAATAAATTTCTGGACGTCAGGAATTTATCTATTAATCATCTGCAAAAATAATTAACTAAATATCTCTTTCCAAATAAAAATGGCAGTAGTTCTCGTGAGCGCTAAAGTTTCTGTTTTTTACAGCAAGTGTAACAAGACTTTCCCCAAGTCTTCCCAACGGTTCTACATGGCACAAACACTAATTAATAACAAAAAATACAACCAAAAAAGAGGCTAGATAAATAATTTATTACTAAACAGGAGCAAAAAGCAATGAATTAAAATAAAATTGGGTTGCCTCCCAACAAGCGCTATCCTTTAACGCCCCTAGCTAGGCATAACAAGCTAGGATAGATCTAGGTATTGCCATCTTTGGTAGGAAATCCATAAGTGGCTCTCATAATAGATTCATAAGGTAATTTAATTTTTTTTCTTGGAAAGTGTTCCATGCATTTCCTTAATGTAAATTGGAATCTAATATTTCCTTCCTTCATATCAATAATTGCACCAATCGTTCTAAGGAAAGGTCTACCAAGAATAATAGGACATGAAGGATTGCAATCTATATCAAGAAAAATAAAATCTACGGGTACATAATTCCTATTTGCAACAATAAGAACATCATTAATTCTTCCCATAGGTTTCTTAATAGTGGAATCCGCAAGGTGCAAGTTTAAAGAGCAATCATCAAAATCACGGAAACCTAACAAATCACAAAAAGTCTTTGTAATCGTGGAAACACTAGCACCCAAATCACATAATGCATAGCATTAATGATCTTTAATTTTAATTTTAATAGTTGGTTCCCACTCATAATAAAGCTTTCTAGGGATAGAAACTTCCAATTCAAGTTTTTCTTCATAAGATTGCATTAAGGCATCAACGATATATTTAGTAAACGCTTTATTTTGACTATAAGCATGAGGAGAATTTAGCACGGATTGTAACAAGGAAATACAATCAATCAAAGAGCAATTTTCATAGTTAAATTCCTTGAAATCCATAATAGTGGGTTTAGCAACATCTAGGGTTTTAATTTCTTCAATCCCACTTTTATCAATTTTAGCATCAAGATCAAAAAATTCTAAATTCTTGGAACGCCTTCTAGGTAAAGGTGGATCATATTCAGTCCCATCATTATCCAAATTCATATTGCAAAACAAAGATTTAATAGGGGACACATCAATAACTTTTAGATCTTCATCTTTATTTTCATAGCAATCCGGTTTAGAGGCCACCTTATTAACTAAGGTAGCCTGCTTATCTGAAATTCAGCAGTTAATTTCTCAAGATGAGCAATTTGGGATCTCAAACCATCAAATTCTTTAGACATATCATCAAGCTCTTTATTCATAAAACTCATAAAACTTTTCTGTTCTTTAAGCTCGTTTCTGAAGAAACTATTATGTTCAAATTGCAAAACCATAAAACTCGTGACATCGCTTTTGATCTCTTCTAGCCTTTTAAGGTGGAGATCACCAAATTTAGGTAGAGCCATAGAGGCAAGCAAGCAAACTAACACACAAGCAAACAAAAAGCAAGCGGGCAAAAAGAGGGAAATAGAGAAAGAGTGGGAGGATAGAGAGAGAGAGGGCGAATAAAATGGCAAGGGTGAAGTGGGGGAGAGGAAAACGAGAGGCAAATGGCAAATAATGTAATGCGGGAGATAAGGGTATGTGATGGGTACTTGGTATGTTGACTTTTGTGTAGACCTCCCCGGCAACGGCGCCAGAAATCGTTCTTGCTACCTATTGAGCACTTCGTTGGTTTTCCCCGAAGAGGAAGGGATGATGCAGCAAAGTAGCGTAAGTATTTCCCTCAGTTTATGAGAACCAAGGTATCAATCCAGTAGGAGGCTACGCGCGAGTCCCTCGTACCTGCACAAAACAAATAAATCCTCGCAACCAACGCGAATAGGGGTTGTCAATCCCTACACGGCCACTTACGAGAGTGAGATCTGATAGATATGATAAGATAATATTTTTGGTATTTTTGTGATAAAGATGCAAATTAAAATAAAGGCAAAGTAAAAAGCAAGGAAATAACTAAGCAGTAGGAGATTAATATGATAAAGATAGACCCAGGGGCCATAGGTTTCACTAGTGGCTTCTCTCGAGAGCATAAGTATTCTATGGTGGGTGAACAAATTACTGTTGAGCAATTGACAGAATATAGCATAGTTATGAGAATATCGTGGTATGATCATGTATATAGGCATCACGTCCGAGGCAAGTAGACCGACTCCTGCCTGCATCTACTACTATTACTCCACTCATCGACCGCTATCCAGCATGCATCTAGAGTATTAAGTTAAAAACAGAGTAACGCCTTAAGCAAGATGACCTGATGTAGAGGAATAGACTCATGCAATATGATGAAAACCCCATCTTGTTATCCTCAATGGCAACAATACAATACGTGCCTTGCTGCCCCTACTGTCACTGGGAAAGGACACCGCAAGATTGAACCCAAATCTAAGCACTTCTCCCATTGCAAGAAAGATCAATCTAGTAGCCCAAACCAAACTGATAATTCGAATAGACTTGCAAAGATAACCAATCATACATAAAAGAATTCAGAGAAGATTCAAATATTATTCATAGATAGACTTGATCATAAACCCACAATTCACCAGTCTCTACAAACACACCGCAAAAAGAAGATTGCATCAAATAGTTCTCCGCAAGAGAGGGGGAGAACATTGTATTGAGATCCAAAAATAGAGAAGAAGCCATCTAGCTAATAACTATGGACCCATAGGTCTGAGGTAAACTACTCACACTTCATCGGAGAGGCTATGGTGTTGATGTAGAAGCCCTCTGTGATCGATGCCCCCTCCGGCGGAGCTCCGGAACAGGCCCCAAGATGGGATCTCATGGATACAGAAAGTTGCGGAGGTGGAATTAGGTTTTTGGCTCTGTATCTGATCGTTTGGGGGTACGTAGGTATATATAGGAGGAAGGAGTACGTCGGTGGAGCAATAGGGGGCCCACGAGGGTGGAGGGCGCGCCTGGGGGGGTAGGCGCGCCCCCCTACCTCGTGGCCTCCTCTTTTGTGTCTTGACGTAGGGTCCAAGTCTCCCGGGTCTTGTTTGTTGAGAAAATCACGTTCCCGAAGGTTTCATTCTGTTTCGCTCCGTTTGATATTCTTTTTCTTTGAAACCCTAAAATAGGCAAAAAAACAACAATTCTGGGCTGGGCCTCCGGTTAATAGGTTAGTCCAAAAATAATATAGAAGTGGATAATAAAGCCCAATAATGTCCAAAACAGTAGATAATATAGCATGGAGCAATCAAAAATTATAGATACGTTGGAGACGTATCACATCTCCTGTATCAGACTCAATGGTACCTGCAACTGTATTTGTAGTATATTGTGAGACACAAGGACTCAGCAATCCTATTACCAACGGTGTCAAGACTATCAAAGCTTAAATAGGAATAGCATAGTTAAGTGGTGAAGTTGTAGCAAGCACTAAGCATATGTATGGTGGCTAACTTACGTATACAAGAATGAGATGAGAAACTACACAAACGGTCGCAAACTAGTAATGATCAAGAAGTGATCCTGAACTACTTATGATCAAACATAACCCCACCATGTTCTCTTCACGAACTTTGCCGAAATGAGATGATCACGGTACACATGTGGTTGGTGTATTTTAAAGAGTTTAGTGTCAAGTTCACTACAACCGGATATTAAATACTCCCATCTTCCACATAACCGTGGGCACGACTTTCGAAAGTTTAAACCCTGTAGGGGTGTCCCAACTTAGCCGATGACAAGCTCTCATGATCAATGGAAGAAAATCCTCCTCCGGGAACAACCCGATCAGGCTCGGAATCCCGGTTCATAAGACATTTCGATAGTGCTAAAATAAAACCAGCAAGACCTCCAGATGTGCCGGCACCATGATAGTAGCCATGTGTACCTCGTCTCAGGAGATGGTAGATGAGCTACGCGTATAGGTGCCAAAATAACCTAGGAAGCCCTGGGCGGCCCCGCACAGTGCTCTAATTTGGACCAACACTCATGAGGAGCACTGGCCCGGGTTGTTGATTAAGAATCCTTGGGTTAATTACTCCCTATGCAAATTTTAGTTGTTCTTAGGCAAATGGAAAACCAATGTTGGGCCTTGCTGGAAGAGTTTTATTCAAAGTGAACTACCAAGGGGGCCCATAAACCCCAACCATGTATGGAACGCTAATTCAAGAAACATAATACCGGTATGACGGAAACTAAGGCAGTAAGAGTAGAACGAAACACCGTGCAAAAGCCAAGCCTTCCACCCTTTACCAAGTATATAGATGCATCAATTAAATAAGAGATATTGTGATATCCCAACATATCCATGTACCAACATGGAACGACCTGCATTGCACCTGCAAGTAGCAACGCTATAAGAGGGGCTGAGCAAAAGCAATAACATTGCCATACAACGGGTTGCTAGGAGGGTGCGTTAGAGACTTTTCAAGGCAACATGGGAGGCTATATAGACAAGTCGTAGGTAGTGCGACATAGCGACAGAACGAACAACTAGCAAGCAAAGATAGAAGTGATATCGGGGGTAATGATCAACTTGCCTAAAATGTCCTCAGTGGTATCGGGAACTTGCTCCTCATGAACGTACTCAACAGGGTCCGCGGACCCAATTCCGTCCCCTGGAACTACCCACTAGAAACACAAGCATACAATAAACAAACAAGGCATGACAATGAACATATACTTCACGCAACTCTAACATGAATGCATATGAAGAACGTCATGCATGGAGCTATGGCTCTACCGGAATGAGGTATACGTCAATAGGGCTGAAATGGTGAAGACAAGATGGATATGTGTAGAATCTTGGTACAACAAGCATGCCACTAGAAAGATTGAAAGAGTTAGGTTGAAATCGATATAAAGATCACCGGAAACAGATGCACGGTCTGAAAATGACAAGCAAAACCATATGCAATGCAATCTGTTGAAAACAGCAACATGACAACTTGGATGCAAAGATTAAATATGCTAGAGCGCAACGACATGAAAATGAATGGATGTCATTGAATTACATGTCAAGCACTACAAAACATGATTACCGAGATACTACTAGAACTCACTAGAACATGTTTAAAACAGCACGACAAAAATGCAAATGATAACAGTTTTATAGACTTAGCAGAAATTCACTAAACATGGCAAAACAGATTTAGATAGCAATGTTTAGGACTAGTAAACTATATGCCACAGGAACATATTATAGCAAACAAGAGCATGGCATGCTAGTACTAAATGCACTTAACAAAACTCCCTGACCATGCACCAAGGATATACAGATATGATGATAGCATCAATGCAAAATTATAGGTAATGCTGACAATTTCAGACTTAGCAAAATAAGCATGACATAGCAAAATAAGCATGACATGGTAGAAACAGATTTGAGTAGGCATGTTTGCAAGCTTGTTGCACTCACTACAATGCACATCACAGCATGAAACTAATTCTTGTAGTAAGATGGCTTGCAAAAGAGCATGTTCATGTAAAAAGTTATCACATATCATATTTGTGTAATTATCCACATAAATGACAAAATAGCAATGTGATGTAAAATGACATGTGTGCAAACTTGCTCAAATGATGAAACTAATGCCACCACTGGATTGGTGGGATTTTTTACCCCAAATATATATATAATATATCTATGTTGCAGTAGAAAAATAACCACAAGTGCATTAAGTTAGAAGCTGCCTAATATGGAATTAAGCAGAAATGGCAAATTTCCATAAATGGAATGTCTAGAATTGGACTTGGCTGAAAAGGAAAAATGCTCTCTGCCTGAGATGGTGTATGCTGGAAAATGCATAAAAGAAAACAAGAAACAATGGGGAGAGGGGATGACATGTGGGACCAAGGCATTAGTGTCCCAAGAAAAAAAGGCCAATGGAAACATGTGGAGGCTGGGATTCTAACCCTGCTCTCTTAGGTATAACAGCAAGGCTACAGCCACTGCGCTGCAGCTGCTGTTGTTACTAGAAGGGGTCACTGGGCCTCTTGGCCTAATGCTACGCAGGGACTAGTTGATCCTGCCGGCGGCAGAGAAGTAGACCACGCTGCCAGCGGGCGCGACGGCGTCCACCGGTGCGGAGGGTCACTGGAGGGTGTGCGAGATTTGAAGGATGAGCCGGGGTATGCAAGTGGTGCAGCTGCAAGAGAGCGGCGCAAGGCACGGGCTTGCCGGGGCGGTCGACCCGAGGCACGGCACGACGCGGTGAGCGATGACAGCAAGGTATGTGAGGCGGCAGCTGAGCTGGGCTAGCTATGGAGAAGGCGCGAGGCTAGAGGGTCGGCTTCAACTCTTCTAGTGGCCACGAGTGCGCGGATGTAGAGGAACAACGATAACGGCAGGGCTCTAGCAACTCCTACAGGGAACAGTCGGCGACAGGAAAGAGCGGGGAGCGAGTTGGGTATACCTAGTATACCTATGACAAGAAGATGTGGCCGGGGACGCAGTAGATCGACAACGAGGAGGCCAGGAACTCTGGTGGACCTGTTGTCCGTGAAGAAGAGGAAGTAGATGGGTCGAGGCGTTCGATCCAGGGGCCGTGGCGACGCGTGTGTTGTGCTAGAAGGACGCGGCAGCGGCGGTGGACCTGTCCACGGCGACAGGCGGGTCAAAGGTGCGACGTGGATGCCTACCCCGAGCTCGAGCTCTTGCTCGCTCGGGTCATGGTGGGCAGGGTGATGGTGAGGCGCGTGGAGACCTACCTGGCGGTGGCGTGGGCAAGACAGGGACGAAAGTGGACGAGGGGAACTAGGGCCAGGTCTAGGATGCGCATCGAATGACCGTCAAATCAACGAGCTCAATGACATGGTGCCCTGGATGCACGCCGCACAAAGAACGACGACTCTTCTGTCACTGGTGGGTTGGTTGGGGTGGATGAGGTAAGTGGCTGGCTTGTTGGAGGGAGAAGGCCCAAGTGTAGCGCCCAGGTAAGGAAAAGGTGACTTCCCTTTCTCTATTTTTATTAATGAATAGATTTAAGAAAAGGAAAAGAAGGGGGAGCTAGGGAGAGAATTTGTAAGATTTAAAAATATCCTCATGCTCCTGGAAACACACACTATTTAATAAAATTGGTTTGGACATTTTTAGAGGTAGAAAAATAAAACAAGTTTGCATAAAATTCAAACTTGGGACATTTTTGAACTTGACCAAAACAACTTCAAATGAGATGTAATTTGACAGGGAGGTAAGTGGCAGGGTCTAGCATTTTAGGGAAAAGATGAACATTAATGGAGAAGGGAAAAGTGGCACTTGCAAAAAGAAAGGAAGGGGGGTGGGAGAGTGATGGTGCAAGAGCATGGATAGAGAGAGAGATGGCCTTGGAGTGATGCACACTTCACCACAGCAATATTAATAACACAATGCACACGATGAGCATGATGAAATCCAATATGACAAGAAGCATAAATGCAACATAACAATAGTGAGCATGGCAATGCAATAAGTAAAAGAACAAAGCAAAACAAGATGAAGAGAACCATGATGGAACCCACATGGAATTAGATGAAGATCAAGGATGGATACATGTCAAAATGGGAAGTGTTACAAATGGGATGTTACAATAAGCTGTAGGGTTCTTGCCGCAGCCTTGGTCCCGAAGAGAAGAAATGGAGACGAGCCTACATAGCGGTCCCCGGCGAGCCAAACTAATAAGTTCCTTCTTATCCATTCATGTTCTGTAAAGTGAACACTTGTGAATATGAAAACCTTGTTACCTTCGAAACATGGGTGCTCCCATCCTTTGTCCCAAACGTTGCTTCAGTCAAGGTGGCCATAGTGGCCTTTGACGGAGAAGGTTCGACGAGGAGCTGGTTCCTTTTTATTGTTTTGTGCCCGGCAGGCCTAGCCCCGCGGCAACAAACGAAAGGCAGAGGTAGGATAGCTTTCTGGAGAAAACTTGTTTACTTAAACATATAGAGGCATCTCACCTCTGCATGGAAATGATACATCCACAAGTACCCGGCAAGGCTTGTCTTTTTCATTAATATGCAGAGAAGCAAGTACAGATCATACAGAACACAACCATGGATAGAGGAGATTAAATAGTTTAGACTAAAATTTGGCAAATGCCCACACATTTTAGACTGAAAAAATAAAGTGATCTGTAATACCTTTCTTGTGCCTCTCCTCCTAGGCATTGCGGTGGGAGGCGAAGAGGGCAAAAGGAGCGCCTAGGCAGAAGCCCAGCCTGACCCCGTCAGACCCCATGGCAAGGAGCCTGACAAGATCGGGCTGGCGCAGGCAAAGATGATTGTGAAGAGATCAGCGGAGACAGCCCCCTCATGACCCCCACCAGGGCCAGCAGGACACGGTAAGGCGAACAAAGCCGGAGCCCATGAGGAAGCCTACCGAGGTCCAGCTGGATGGCTGCTGGAGGAGCCGAAGACACCATACACACCTCTACATCAAACTCCCCGGCAAATTGCCTTATCAGAGAGGAGATGCAGGTGTAGATGGTGGTGCCGCCATCCGACGGTGATGGTGCGGCTGGTGTTCAGCCGGAGTTGGAGCCGTCGTCCTCCCCGTCGGCGCCGTCGTCATCGTCGTCACTGTCCTCCTCGTCGCTATCGCTCGAGGAGGAGTTATCATCATCAGTAGATCTGTCTGCGAAACACCCTAAGAGAGCACCCAAGCGTCCGAAGACTTTGACGGACAGCAGGGTGGCATCCATTAACTTAAAATGGAGGACGTGCCCAGCCGCCAAGCTGTGGGCACGAGAAAAAGTCTTCCAACCACGCCGGAGAAGCATGACATGAGGAGCGGGGAATTCCATGTTCGCCCGCATACTACCATTATAGTAGCCCCTCATGTGCAACCTTAGCCCCGACGGCTACTCAACCTCCATCACTCTTGCGAATGGAGTGGGGAGCCGAGGATGGCTGCGCAGAGGCCCTCACAGCTTGAAAATGAACTCCAGCGGCTCATCTCCGACGTGGCCTCCATTCAGATCATGAATGGCCGGAGGAGGTGCGATTATTGCACCACCCCATCCTCCTCGACGCCGAGCGCCGCGACAACCACATCCCCGTCCTCTCCTGCCTCCCCTCATGACGGGCTCCGCCTCCGCACCCCCAATAGGAGGAGGGAGGCATTGTAGAGCAGAAGCCCTCGTCGCCGCTACTGTAGTGCTGTTGTGCCCTCTTCCCCTCACCATGATGAAGAAACGGTACCAGAAGAAAGAAGGAGGAGATGGGTGTGAGCCAGCACCTCGCCTGTGCCCCATTTTATAGGCAAACGAGGCCAAGGGCTGGCTCCTTACTCTGAGGTGGCAACCGCCCCGTTCCACCAATCCGGCTTCCCCCACACCATCAACGGCTAATGGAATCGAGACCGACCCCCTGCGCCAATCCACGGCTTCTGGCTTTCTACCATGGCACATATTTCCGCGACCTCCATGTTCGCCACCAACCCTACGCCATGCATGCAGTATACATGACAGAACACTAGTAGAAAAGGGGGCTTTCGTTCGGGCCTCGCCATCCCATTAGTGCCGGTTCCTCCACGAACCGGGACCAATGGATGCATTCGATCTGGTTCGTGAGCCCACGGGGCCTCATGGGCATTGGTCCCGGTTTGTATGGACCCATTTGTCCCGGTTCTAGGCATGAACCGGGACCAATGGGCCTCGCTCCTGGCCCACAAACATTGGTCCCGGTTCTTGGCTCGAACCGGGACATAAGGCTGGGCTTTAGTCCCGGTTCCAGCCTCGAACCGGGAGAAATGAGTTGCCTATATATACCCGTCGCCGTAGCAGAGCACTCCACAGTGCTCTGTTTTTTCTGGCTGGCGAGGAGAGCGCATTGGGGTGCTCTAGCTCACCTCCTATGCACACGAGGTGTTCGATGAAATGCCCAAGCCGCGCTAGTTAAGATTTCTCCTCTCGAAGCTCGACCTCCAAGCTCCATTTTCCCCGAGATTTGTCTAGGTTTAGCGGTCCGTCACATCCCGTCCCCGTCTCACCGCCGTCGATCGCCCGCACCGATCTCGTCGCCTGCACCACCATGGTGAGCCTCTTATCTTCTTCTGAAAGAAATTTTTTTCTTACTTTAGGTAGATACTTGTCTAATTTTCTTATTTTCATTATTGCTTGTTACTATATAGTGCGATGGTTTTGGCATCCGCCCCCGTCGGCCCTCGTCCTGGCTATGATTCGGATGTGGTATATATATTATCTTTTATAACTATTTGGTTCATTTATTGTTTATGACAATTATGTCCATCAAGTTGACATAGATTTTATTTATGTAGGAGGTAGTTGAACCAGAAATTCCAAACGGCCCTATTGTCGAGAGGTTAAATTTAGTTGAAGAAGAAAACAATTACTTGAAGGAAAAAATAAAAAAATTGAGGAGGAGAAGATGATATTGGAGTTGCATGTTGCGGATGTCGTCGATGATCACAAGATCAAGATGGATGCAATGCACTTGAAGATTAGAAAGATAGGAAAATATGACATTCGTACCAAGGCTTGGTATCATTATGTCGTTGGATCAATATTTACCTTGGTTGTGATTATGATCGCATTTGTTGTTGCATTGAAAGGTTTTACATAGTTTCAAAGTATGGTTTAAGTAGATGCTCTGGAGAGCTATATGTTGTTCAATGAGAACTATGTATGTACTTTGTTTTTAATGTGATGATGAACTTCTATTAATTTGGTCACTTATCTATTCATGAGAGCTATATGTACTAAAGTGATGATGTGGCTTTGAGTGGTGCATTTTATACACGAAGTTCATCCAGTTTTGGCCGTAAGCCTCTCTAATTTCTTGCACATGCTATGTGGGTGAAATGATCATACCATGCCAACTTTCAACCTTTTCAGAGTTCATTTGTAGTGATTTTCAATTTCAGGGTCTTATAGCTCAAAATAATCAGTAAATGCATGAAAAATAACAAATGAAGTTAGAAAGGGTTGAAAATTGATGATGTGGATTTGAATGGTGCATTTTGAACACAGAAAAGTATGGAGTTCAAATAAGTTCAAAAAAATGAAATCCCTTTGTAATAGACGAGTTTTCGTATGAAACCCTGATACTTCGAAAGAGATTGTCCGTTTTGTACACGAAGTGCATCCAGTTTTTGCCGTAAGCCTCTCTACTTTCTTGCACATGCTATGTGGGTGAAATGATGATACCATGCCAACTTTCAACCTTTTCAGAGTTCATTTGTAGTGCTTTTCAATTTCAGGGTCTTATAGCTCAAAATAGTCAATAAATGGATGAAAAATAACAAATGAAGTCAGAAAGGGTTGAAAATTGATGATGTGGCTTTGAATGGTGCATTTTGAACACGGGAAAAGTATGGAGTTCAAATAAGTTCAAAAAAATGAAATCCCTTTGTAACAGACGAGTTTCCGTATGAAACCCTGATACTTTGAAAGAGATTGTTGGTTTTGTACATGAAGTGCATCCAGTTTTTGCCGTAAGCCTCTCTACTTTCTTGCACATTCTATGTGGGTGAAATGATGATACCATGCCAACTTTCAACCTTTTCATAGTTCATTTGTAGTGCTTTTCAATTTCAGGGTCTTATAGCTCAAAATTATCAGTAAATGCATAATATATACGAATTTCAGGGTCTTTCAGCAAAAAGAATTATCATAAGATAAAATAAATAAGTAATTTGAAACAAAATAATATAAAATATAATAAAATATATAAGTATAAACAAAATAAAATAAAATTTAATAACATAAATAAAATTTTTGAAGCTAAAATTATCAAAGTATTTACTATTCAAAACATTATAAGCAACCTCTAAAATTTGTGAAACTAAAATTATATAAAATTGATGCAACTAAAATTATCAAAGTATTTTCTGTTCAAAATCATTAAAAGCAAAAAGAATTTTCATAAAGAACTTTTTTGTTATAAACTTTAATAGGAAAAAGAATTATCATAAAATAAAATAAGTAAGTAATTAGAAACAAAATAAAATAAAATAAATAAGTATTTTGCTGTAAGTAGAAACAAAACAAAAAAAATAAAGCAAAAAAGAAAACAAAAAACTGGGAAAAAATAAAAAAATTGCCAGCTACTGGGCCACCATGGCCTGAATACGACTAGAAACCCATCCATGGGCCAGGATTCAGGCCCGCAGAAGGCCTAGTAGGCCCATCAGGCTTAGCAGTTACAATTAGGTCCGTAAGCCTGCAATGGAGAGGAGGTCGAGAGGGGTGCGACAGTGGGGCTTATAAACCGCTGCGTGCCCCTCTCAACTAGCGAGGTGGGACTAAACTCGCACCACCACCCCGCTGTGCAAGGCCTTTGGTCCCGGTTGGTGGCACCAACCGGGAGTAAAGGAAAAGAAAACCGCCCGGCCCAGCCACCACCGCATTTTTCATAAAGTGTTTCCACCGAGTCCACGTCGCACCGATCGAGCACGCGCGGCGAAGCAATTCTTTTTTTAATGTAGTTCTTTGTTAAAGTGAGGGGGACGTCGGGAGCACCCCCGGCCCTCTCGCTCGACCAAAACTCTCGAGGACACGCAAACCCTAGAAAAAACAATGTCGTCTCCTACCCCCTCCCGCCGCGCCCCTACCCGATCGACAAACTCCCTTGAGGCCACCCAAATTTACCAAGTTAAAAGAGCGTTGGCGTCGAGGCCACCCCGAACCCTTGAAGCGTTGTTGAGGCCACCCCTGTAACGCCCTTGATGCGGCTATATCTCCCACGTGTCAAAGCACGACTTAGAGGCTTAACCGCATTGAATGCAATGTCGCAAGTGAGGTAATCTTCACACAACCCATGTAATACATAAGGGAAAGAGATACATAGTTGGCTTACAATCGCCACGTCACACAATACAATGAATAAAGCATTACAACATCCAAATACAATCAAGGTCCGGCTACGGAACCAAAATAAAAGAAGAACCCCAAATGTGACAAGGTCCGCGATCGACCCCAACTGGGCTCCACTACTGATCAACTAGAAACGAAACAAGACTAGGAACACGATCTTCATCAAGCTCCTCCTTGAGCTGGGTTGCGTCACCTGCACGGTATCGTTGGGACCTGAAACTGGTTTTGGAAGTATCTGTGAGCCACGGGGACTCAGCAATCTCACACCCTCGCGATCAAGACTATTTAAGCTTATAGGTAGGGAAAAGGTATGAGGTGGAGCTACAGCAAGCGACTAGCATATTTGATGGCTAACATACGCAAATGAGAGCAAGAAGAGAAGGCATGTTCTTTGGGATCCAAGCTTCATCACTTTCCCCCTCATCACCACCTCTCCTTCCCTTCCTTTTTCTTTTCTTGCAAGTGCCATCTTGCCCTACTCCATAAATGTTCATCTTCTCCCTATAAACCTTGTACCATGCCTACACCCTCTTTGTAAAATTGCATCCCATTTGAAGTTCCTTTGGTTAGGTTCGAAAACGCCTCAAGTTTGAATATAATTCAAACTTGTTTTATTTTTATACCTCTAAAAAAAGTCCAATGCAATTTATTAAAAATGAGCATAATTCCAGCATCATGAGAATTTTCTCATACCTCTTATATACATCTCCTACCTCCCAGGCCTTTTCCTTTTCTACAGCTGTGGATTTATATTTGCAGTATTATAAAGAAAAGAAAGGAAAAGCCTCGCAATGCTCCATTTGGGCTTTTTCCCTCTCCCGCAGCCCATCAGAGCACATCAACCGTAGCCCAGTCAGCCCACGCGTACAGGAGCTTCGTCCTCCTGTACGGCAGTGCATCCAGCGTGTCCACGTCGGCACTCTCGATGATTTGACGGCCGGAGTTCGCCCCTAGACCCTATAAAGTTGTCCCTGGTGCCCTAGGGTCTCCTCTCGACCGATTCCCCCTCCTCTTCTTCCCTCTCCGCCTCTAGGTGAGTCTCCACGCCCACGCCGTCGCCCTGCCCACCATGCTCCGGCCGAGCTCGAGCATATCGGTGTTACGTTCCCGGATTTTGCATTCCTTATGCGGTTGGGTTATAATGGGAACCCCTTGACAGTTCGCCTTGAATAAAACTCCTCCAGCAATGCCCAACCTTGGTTTTACCATTTGTCACCTAGCCTCTTTTTCCCTTGGGTTTCTGGAGCCCAAGAGTCATCTTTATTTAAACCCCCCCGGGCCAGTGCTCCTCTGAGTGTTGGTCCGAACTGGGCAGCCTGCGGGGCCACCTCGGGGAAACTCGAGGGTTGGTTTTACTCGTAGCTTGACCTATCTGAGTGTTCCCTGAGAACGAGATATGTGCAACACCTATCGGGATTTGTCGGCACATTCGGCGGTGTTGCTGGACTTGTTTTACCATTGTCGAGATGTCTTGTAACCTGGATGCCGAGTCTGATCGGATTGTCTTGGGAGAAGGAATATCCTTCGTTGACCGTGAGAGCTTGTCATGGGATAAGTTGGGACTCCCCTGCAGGGATTTGAACTTTCAAAAGCCATGCCCGCGGTTATGGGAAGATGGGAATTTGTTAATGTCCGGTTGTAGAAAACCTGGAACTTAACTTAATTAAAATGCATCAACCGCGTGTGTAACCGTGATGGTCTCTTCTCGGCGGAGTCCGGGAAGTGAACACGGTGTTGGAGTAATGTTTGACATAGGTTGTTCTAGGATCACTTCTTGATCATAGTTGTTCGACCGTGCCTTTGCTTTCTCTTCTCGCTCTCTTTTGCGTATGTTAGCCACCATATATGCTAGTCGCTTGCTGCAGCTCCACATCATACCTTTACCTTACCCATAAGCTTAAATAGTCTTGATCGCGAGGGCGTGAGATTGCTGAGTCCCCGTGGCTCACAGATTCCTTCCAAAACCAGATGCAGGGACCGATGAAACCGCTCCAAATGATATGACCGAGCTCAAGTGGGAGTTCGATGAAGACTCTCGTCGTTACTATGTGTCTTTCCCAGATGATCAGTAGTGGTTCTCGGTTGGGGCGATCGGGGACTTTGTCGCATTTGGGGGTTGATCTTTATTTTGGTTCCGTAGTCGGACCCTGAGTGTATTCGATGAATGTAATGACTTATTTATGTATTTGTGTGACGTGGCGAGTGTAAGCCAACTATGTACCTTTCCCCTTTATTTATTTACATGGGTTGTTGTGAAGATTACCTCACTTGCGATATTGCTTTCAATGCGGTTATGCCTCTAAGTCGTGCTTCGACACGTAGGAGATATAGCCGCATCGAGGGTGTTACAACCCCAAACCCTTGAAGTGTTGCCGAGGCCACCCCAAACCATAGAGAAGCGTCGAGGCCATGCCACTAATATGATTCCTTATTGTGCTCAGCTAGCTAGTTCTATGTTTGCCACTAATATATCCACCTGTCATGTTTGAATAATAATTGTCATGTTGTAAATATTTGCAGAAACTATGGATCCGCACCCCCGAGACGAAGCAACAGAAGCGGTGTTGGGGGAGATAATTTCACACGGAAGTGATACCGTCTTGTCGTTTCTCAACGACACATGCACCGATGGTCTGGAAAGACAGGATGAAGAAGCAGGCTACGATGATGATCAAACAATGGATGAGGAAGGACACTGTGATGACGGCTCCGGTGACCGAATGGAGGGGGAAAGACACCGTGATGACGGCTCCGGTGACCGAATGGAGGGGGAAGGACACCATGATGACGGCTCCGGTGACCGAACGGAGTCCGGCCAGGTATATATATTAATTAATTAAGCATGTGCTGACTATAGCTAATTGATGCATTAATTATTTTTTGTATGCACACATATTAACTCTCTTCTTTTTCTTCATTTCTAGCCCTCCGGATTGAGCAACACTTCGGTAACGAGACGACGCCCGAAGAGAAAGTTGCGCGTGGATGAAAGGTACACGATCATCGAAATTGATCGCGCTAGCCAACCGATTCAACCCCTCCGGACCAAGCAAAAATTTAATGCTCAGTGCGGGGTTCTAGTTAGGGACATGATCCCGATGAGCATCGAGCAATGGTTGAAGCCTAAGGACAAAGTCTCTTAGGTGTCTTAGGTCAGCGATAGGCAGAAAGCTGATCTTTGGACCGCGCTGCAGGAAAATTTCACCTTCCCGCTAGAGGAGGATCCAGAGAATCCAGTTAAAAATCCAATGATCAAGGCTTATGCTCTTAAGAAGAAGGCTGAGCTATTCAGGAGGTGGAAGAATAAGCTGAAATCATCGTTTGTCGACCAAGAGAAGACTCCAGAATTCATCGGCCGATTTGAGAAGATCAAAGATCAGTGGCCCGCATTTGTCACCAAAAAGAAATCCGAGAGAGCAGCGAAGATGTCAGCGACAAACAAGAAAAATGCTGCAAAGATGAAGCATCACCATCGCACGGGGTCAGGTGGCTACCTGAAAGCCCGGCCATTGTGGGACAAGGCTGAGAATGACCTCATTGATAAAGGGATCGAACTAGAGACGCGACGCTGGCCAGACCGTTGCAGGACTTGGTTCTTCGGGGTTGGGGGAAAATTGGACCCTGTAACAGGGAAGTGCATTAGGACCAACGAGCAGCTGAACACATCCATCGAGAAGCTTCAGGAGTATATCAAAAAGGCGCAGCAAGGGACGTTCATTCCGGACAGAGACAACGACAAGCTCACAGAGGCCCTCGGGAATCCTGAGCACCCTGGACGGACACGAGGCATGCCAGGATCCCTTTCGTGGAAGGCTGGATTTCCCGACGCAGGCGGTTACAACGCCGGGAGAGGAAGAAGAAAAAAGGAGTTGACCCAACTAGAGGCACTGTACACAAGGGTACAAGCGCTAGAGGAACGAGACAAGGCCCGCAGCACGTGACCTGCCGAAGCTGCTACACCCGAAGCTACCCCGCCATCTTAGCGGAGAAGCAACGTGGCTTCCACGGAGCTGCTTCAGGAGCCTGTCTTCATGGATCCTGCTAGCTACCCCGTGGATGGTATCACAAAGCCTCAGAATTTCCACCTTATGACGAAGTGGATGGAATTGAAAGTCAAGGCGGCTGTTGGCTCTGTTGCACCTCCTAAACCTGGCACAACTTTTACTGCCGGCCGATTCCAGAAGGATATGCTAGGTTGATGGTGGATGAAATCACAGAAGGATTTGAGGACCCCCAGCTTGACCACCCTACGGGTGACGGGGAGATTCGGCTGGGTTCTTGTCTGAAGACTCCATGCCTATGGCGGAAGGAGCTCATCAACCTTCCGAACTTGACGCCTCCGCCTCCTCCTCCGGCGAGTCAGGGCACTCCGCCTCCTCCTCTAGCGAGTGATCAGGGCACTCAATCTCCTTCTCCTGCGCGTGGTGGCACTCCGTCTGCGTCGGCTCGCCCGAGCAGCCACCGGCCTCCTCCTTCTCCGGCGCATGGCGGCACTCCGCCTCCTTCTCCGCCTGCACTGGCGCGCCCGAGCAGCCACCAGCCTCCTCCTTCTCCACCTCGCCAGCAAGGGCGGAAGAGACCCGCTGCCGCTCCGGCTGCTCTGGCGCGTCGTAGTCCTTCTCCTCTTCCTTGTAAGCAAGCACGAAAGAAGACGGCCGCAGCCGCTCCGTCTGTTCCGGCGTCTAGCAGTACAGCTAGAGGCCGGAGGCAATACAGATTCGGTCCACCTCTCAAGCCTCTAGAGAAGTTACCATACGAGAGGATCATGGAAGAAAACGCGAAGATCATGGAAAAATAAGTGAAGGACTTCTTTGAAGGGGTGAAAGCAAAGAGACATCCACCTCCGGAGGAGAAGGTAGACCGGGTGAAAGCAAAGCACACTATCGATGCCCTGAGGAAACCACCAAAGTCTCCGCTGAAAAACAATTATGAGCGCATTACTGCAAAGGTATATATCAAAGCGGAGTGGTCGGGAAATACTATAAGTGGGAAAAAATTGCCCAGCTCGGCGAACAAGCGGACCAATCGTGCCCCCCGCTCAAGGTGTCTAGCGATATCGTCGCTAATGATCCGGGGATGGTGCCCGGTTATAGAAATCTTGAAGATTACCTGTCCGACGATGTACATTATGATGTCTTGGAAGTGGAAGAACACCAATACCATTACGGGAAGCCTCTTGTCAAAGATGAAAAATCTCTAACAATGATGATGCGAAGATTCCATGATTGGTACATGAAAACGTCCAGAGAGTCTGGGGGACGGATACTTTGTATCTGACAGTTAAAGAGGAGCACGACCTCGTTGGAATTGATTTGTTGACTGTTCCATTTGAGGAGTTCTTCTAGTGGTTCAATCAAAAGGCCCTTGATAAATTAATGGTCACTTGCTACTGTTTGTAAGTACTACTTCTGTCATTAAGTCTTTATATATAGCTCAACTCTTTCATTGCATGTATATATGATTATCCTCACTATATTATGCAGATTGAAGATCGTCGAGTGCAGAAAAGCAGAAATGTATGATATTGGGTTCATTAACACAAATCTCATAGATCAATTTGAGGTTGAAAAGAACGCCGATGATGCTGAGGCCAACTTGCTCAAATCATTGATAATAAATCAAAACAAATATAAAATACTCTTTCCTTACAACTTCGAGTGAGTGTTACTGTCTTGTGCATATTCGGTTTCCCTTATTACTCGAGCGAGGTTATAGTAATGTAATTGATGAGTTATGCATGGTGCACATCTTCCGCTATATTCTCCTGGAGATTAAGCTTGAGCAGGGACTAGTAACCATCTTAGACTCGAGACGAAAAGATCCCGAGACCTATGCGGACATGACTAAAATTCTAAACGAGTAAGTTCAATCGATCATTTTCGCACCATATCGGCAACTTTTTGTTCATTTCCTGATATCTCAAGTAATAATTATTTTCTTTGTCTTCCAGGGTTTGGAAAAACTTCACCGAAGAAGTTCCGGGACTGCCGAAGGAGCTGCGATATACATACCCGAAAGTAAGTACTACTAGCTAGCTAGTTCCGCGCATCTCCCGTTGATTCTAGCTACTTTCATCAATGCCATTTATAATGCTTCATTATCAGTTTGATTGACCTCTATTTCTCGTAAAGTGCTTGTGGCAGGAACAAGGGAATGATTACTGTGGATACTACATGTGCGAGTTCATCTACAATGGGACTTGCAAAGATAAGCGAGGCTACTCTAAAATACAATTTGATGTGCGTAAGCAATAATATTCACAATTTTATTTTATTACACCATCATTTCTGTTGAGTTTCATTCATATATATGTATTAACCCCCTTTATTCAAATTAGACGTGGGAGATGCGGAATGAACTCCTACCAGAAGATCGCATGAAAGCAATTCAAGAGGAATTAGCGGGATTCTTTCTTGACCACGTCATCAATAAAGCCGGAGAATACCATGTGGAACTTGATTTCAGATGCTAGGGGATTGTAACAGATCTTACATATTTGTATATGTATGTAGCCAGTAGCGTCGAATAGATAATTCCGAAACTTGTTGTTCGACCAATCTCTCGGAGAAGGAGAGGTAGATCACTTCTCTCGGTATGCATGACGAACTTCTATACTTAATGGTCTCCTTCATTTTCTTACTAGCTAGCGTGTCGAGGGCCTCTCTATACGTATAGTACGTAGCATCGACCAAGCACGGAGATAAGAGAGGACACTTCTCTCTATTAATTAATTAGCTACCTAACACAATATATGAAACACCTTAATTAACCATACAAAACCCCCTAATCCACCCCCCCTTTCAGAAAAAAAACAAAAACCCTAGCCCCTGAACAGCTGATGCGTGGATGCCTATTGGTCCCGGTTGGTGCCACCAACTGGGACTAAAGGCCCTCTTGCCTGGGCTCGCCACAGCGGCCACATGGAGGCCCATCTGTTCCGGTTTGTATACGAACCGAGACTAAAGGCCAAGGGCATTAATAATGAACCTTTAGTCCTGGTTCCCCGACCGGGACAGATGGGCCTTATGAACCGGGACAATTGGCCCTTTTTCTACTAGTGGAAACGCCAGAAGCGGGGAAGCTAGTGGAATGGAAATTACCGCCACGTGAACATGGGACGTGGGTAACCCATGGATCATGGATCACAACTCCCCCATAACGTCTTGCAGGATGCACGGAAAATCCAAAAACTGACTCAAGCACAGGTTAATGAAGAAGCAAATAAAATCTCAAAGGATGAGCTATCGGAAACTCCTTGCCTGTGTATTAGACAGGGCCTACCCCGAGGACACTCGGCAGCGTGTTCAGGCCAGGCCCCGGGACTCTTGTCGGTGCAACAAACCCCGATGTATGTTGCCCGGACTGTACATAGGCTCAAGAGCAAGGTTGCAGCATCCAAGACAAGGCCAAGTAGAAGAGATAGCTCTTTGAGAAATCATAGGGCCGATCAAGAAGACCAAGACAAACCAAATGAGAAAGTTACCATTAAGGAAAAACCGCCCTTGCCGGGCAGGCGAGCCTGGCAAGGTCGAGATCACCCAGAATACAAGTCTCAAGACTCCTCGGGCAAGCTTCCCGGGAGCATCGAGGGCGGGTCGCCCCACCAAGGCTCCACCACTCCACCTCACAGCAACGCAAGTCACCTATCAGTGAGGTGTTGAGCCCCTAGGTGATTAAGCGGCTGTCATTTGGCACGTGGCAGCCATTTCTGAGGAAGAGCACTCCTAAATGACACCCATCCAGAAGGAGTGTCATGCAGACAGGTGAGAAGGTCACTAAATGGCATGGCAAGGCTTGCCGGGCTACACCCAGGATGTGACACTAAGTGGTGCATTTAATGCACCTTGGCCTGTCTGTGGAGTTAGGTATGATAGCACTGTTTGCTATCTAATCAGCACGTAATGACCGATTTTCCATTGTGGTGACCCCTGGACCTATAAAAGGAGGGTCGTGGCAACCTTAGAAAGGATTCAGGCCCTTGTACACTCATACGCACATGGCTGCTCTTGACCCGAGGTAACCTTGCCGGGCTAAAGCACCGCATCTCCACCACGGTCCTTTCACCAATCCATGAAAGTAGGAGTAGGGTTTTACGCCTCGCGGCGGCCTGAACCTGGGTAAAGACTGCCCGTGTCATCACTACCATGCTGCTCTATGCTCTCTGCTCTTTGTGCGACATGCTCTTCCCCGTTCCTGAACCACAAGGGGCCAATGGCCCCACAGGTGGTCGTGTTAAACCACGAAAAGAAGTAGAACATTTATCAGTTATGTTGAAGAGTATAACTTGTTCATTTCCTTCAACCTCATAAAGCAATTCCCATAGAGGAGATTTTAACATATGCATAGTCCATCCAAATCTATCAGGTGTCATGAGGAGGTGAACAATAAAATTGAACCAACTTACATGAATGTTGATAGAGAAAATGTTCTTGTCCTCCAATGGTTTCTCTGCAAAGTGTTTTTTCTATAGTAGAAGGCCTACTTCGGAAAATCCAGTTTCATGATTAACATTATCAGAAAGCTGGATATTTTTTAGAAAGTTGAGTTTCAGTTTCATTATTATCATAATTTTCCTCGGCTGAACCATAGTTCACCTGACCACGTCATGTGGCGGCTTGGTTTGATGTAGAACGCCTTGCCTATTGGCTTACCACGACTGACCCCCTTCCCAGAAGGGGGTGGAGCAGAGCTCTCCTGAGTGCAACCACGTGCATAGAGGTCGGACCCTCCGCACTTGAAGCAATTAAACAGAGGAAGGACCAGGACCCACATTGGCAGGCAGTCCACCATACTGCCTGGGTGGTGGATACTGCTGAACTGGGCAAGGCGCCACATAGGATGGCCTCCGTATGCAATATGGCGGAAGAGTTGTGTTAGGCACCCAGATCCGGCGCTTCTGAGATCCCGAACCAGAACTAGAACCAGTATCACGTGAATGCTTGTGAGACGCCTCATAAGTAGCATGTCCTGTCTCGGCATTAATGCCATATTCACAAGACCATGGAAGGTAACATAGTCGTGTAAGTGAAGCTCACGGTAAAACTTAGGGTTGAGCCCCTTCCTAAGCCTAGCCTGCTTCTTGGCATCCGTGGACACCTCCTCTAAAGCATAGCGAGCAAGGTTCCCAAACTCTCTGCTGTAAGCATCAACAATCATCTTGCCCCAAACAAGATTACATAAGTCCTCCCTCTTATGGTCCATGAGGGCCTGAGGGATGTGATGCTCACGGAACACCTTGGTGAAGTCTCTCTTGGTAGGGATTTGGCTAGCTAGAATCATGCCCTCATTGTTGGCCCATCACTGACCGGCGGGACCGTCCAAGTGATAGGTCGCATAGGTGATCTTGTCACCTTCAGCCATGCTCACAGAACGTAGCTTGTTGGTGATGCTACAGAGCCAGTCATCAACATCAAGTGGCTCAACTGAGTGATGGAAGATAGGTGGTTGCAGTCTGATAAAGTCATGGATAGACACCACTGCATTGCGTTGGAAAGCGGTATTATGCTCAATACGCTCCAACAAGCAGGACGGAGGTCATCACGGAGCCCACAACAACATTACCACCAGAGCCTTTGGCAGGCGAAGACCACCTTTTGTCAGGATAGCTTGTACTAGTTGTCCCCCTTCAAACATGGCCATTGTGGGATCCCTTCCCACCTAAACATTTGGGAAGAGGACCAAGGCCACTATAAGTAGGGCCTAGCCATTGCCGTAGCAGGGAGGGGATTCTGATCATCCTCACACACATCAGCTAATAAAGCCCAAGAACACCTCACCTCCTGAGGATGTTCATCCACTATACTAGTTCATCCTCGGCCCCTCGAGGCAATCCACCACACACTGGAGTAGGGTATTACACCGCAAGGTGTCACGAACCAGTATAAACCCACGTGTCTCTTGTTCTTTGGGTCCGTCGAGCTAGGTTGTGGGACCATTGAGCGAGCGAGCTAGGAGGAGAGTGTTCTTCATCCGCACCCGAGAGTTTGAACCTCACAAGGGTTTGCTGGAACCCGTAATATGACATTTTACACGCCAGGTAGGGGCGCGCTAAAGCCTTTATTCCATCGATCGACGCACCACTACTTCACCACATCCATGGCTGATACTCGCCGGGCCCGTGCTGAGCGTCGGGCCGCCCTGGCCGCTCGTGTCGCCTAGACGGGGCCCTTCGGCGTACCTTCCCGTCGCTCTCTATCACCCGCAGCCAACACCGCCACCGGCCCAGTGGGAAACGAACAGCAAGCTTCGTCGCTGCAACCCTCTGTGCGGCGGACGGATGCACCGCCACCCCGTCGCTGGCTCCGGTTGGCTCGTTGTCCCATGCTCATTGCGCACCCGCGGACGCGCAGGCCATGTTGCTCATGGCGTGCGAGCTCTTGCATTACCACACCGTCGACGACCTCTACGAAGACTGGCTGGACCGCATCGCCGAGCTCGTCAGCGCCACTAGGGGCTCTCCCACACCGTCTCTCTCGCTGCCTTGTCCGCCCCCTGTTGTGGGAGACGTAGCGCACGGAGCCCCTCGGCCACCTCCACATCAGGACGTCTCCCTCGCACCAAGACATGCGTCCCCACGGCGCGACCCACCGCGCAGGGCGCTCGGGCGTGAAGAAGGCAGCTGCCAGGAAGTCCCGCGGCCGCAAGAAGATGCTCCTGCACTCCCCACACCACCACGTCAAGATCGCGCGCCGCCTGCGGCGGCGGCGTGTGGGTACCAAGACCAGGCTCCACCTCCATGACGGGCTCCAATGACCACGGCTGGTTGCCGCACCTTCACCCCCGAGCTACGCATTGTTGTCTAGCCCCGGCAAGTTCAAGCCCGACCTGTCTCCGTGCTATGATGGCCCCGCCGAACCTGTTGAGTTCTTGTAGCTCTATGAGCTAAGCATCGAGACGGCTAATGGTGACAGACAATTACGGCGAACTAGTTTCCCATGGCTCTCAAAAATGGCGCGTGCTCGTGGCTCTTGAACATGCCGGCGGGATCGATCTCCTCCTGGGGAGAGATGTGCGAGCGATTCTTCACCAACTTTCAAGGCACTCGCGACTGCCCGCCTGCCGCTAGTGACCTGCGGCGCATCAAGCAGCAGCCAGGGGTGACCCGGCAGAAGTACTTGCAGCATTTCAATAGTGTTTGCCTCAAGACCCCCAAGGTGACGGACAAGGCCATCATCTCAGCATTTTTCGACGGTGTCCGTGATGTCAAGATGAAGGAGGAGCTCGCCATACACAAGGACCTGTGCACAGCTCTGGATATGTTCAACATGGTGACCTAGTGCGCGAGAGCTGATGAGGGATGCCTCTCCCTTCTCGACCTTCCAGCAGCCGACCCGAAAGACAAGAAGGCCAAGACCAAGGACGTGAAGCGCAAAGGGGCTGCCGTGCTCGCGGCGAAGCCGGAGATGAAGCGCGGTGCTACCTCTTGAGCACTGCGTTGGTTTTCCCCGAAGAGGAAGGGATGATGTAGCAAAGTAGTGTAAGTATTTCCCTAAATTTTTGAGAACCAAGGTATCAATGCAGTAGGAGGCTTCGCGCGAGTCCCTCGTTCCTACACAAAACAAATAAATCCTCGCAACCAACGCGAATAGGGGTTGCCAATCCCTACACGGCCACTTACAAGAGTGAGATCTGATAGATATGATAAGATAATATTTTTGGTATTTTTGTGATAAAGATGCAAAGTAAAATAAATGCAAAGTAAAAAGCAAAGGAAATAACTCAGTAGTAGGAGATTAATATGATGAAGGTAGACCCGGGGGCCATAGGTTTCACTAGTGGCTTCTCTCGAGAGCATAAGTATTCTACTGTGGGTGCACAAATTACTATTGAGGAATTGACAGAATTGAGCATAGTTATGAGAATATCTAGGCATGATAATGTATATAGGCATCACGTCCGAGACAAGTAGACCGACTCCTGCCTGCATCTACTACTATTACTCCACTCATCGACCGCTATCCAGCATGCATCTAGAGTATTAAGTTAAAAACAGAGTAACGCCTTAAGCAAGATCACATGATGTAGAGGGATAGACTCATGCAATATGATGAAAACCCCATCTTGTTATCCTCGATGGCAACAATACAATACCTGCCTTGCTGCCCCTACTGTCACTGGGAAAGGAAACCGCAAGATTGAACACAAGCTAAGCACTTCTCCCATTGCAAGAAAGATCAATCTAGTAGGCCAAACCAAACTGATAATTCGAAGAGACTTGCAAAGATAACCAATTATACATAAAAGAATTTAGAGAAGATTCAAATATTGTTCATAGATAGACTTGATCATAAATCCACAATTCATCGGTCTCAACAAACACACCGCAAAAAGAAGATTACATCGAATAGTTCTCCATAAGAGAGGGGGAGAACATTGTATTGACATCCAAAAAGAGAGAAGAAGCCATCTAGCTACTAACTATGGACCCGTAGGGCTGAGGTAAACTACTCACACTTCATCGGAGAGGCTATGGTGTTGATGTAGAAGCCCTCCGTGATCGATGCCCACTCCGGTGGAGCTCCGGAACAGGCCCCCAGATGGGATCTCATGGATACAGAATGTTTCGGTGGTGGAATTAGGTTTTTGGCTCCGTTTCTGATCGTTTGGGGGTACGTACGTATATATAGGAGGAAGGAATACGTCGGTGGAGAAACAGGGGCCCACGAGGGTGGAGGGCGCGCTAGCGGGGTAGGCGCGCCCCCTACCTCGTGGCCTCCTCTTTTGTGTCTTGACGTAGGGTCCAAGTCTCCTGGGTCTTGTTCGTTGAGAAAATCACGTTCCTGAAGGTTTCATTCCGTTTGGACTCCGTTCGATATTCTTTTTCTTAAAAAACCCTAAAACAGGCAAAAAACAGCTATTCTGGGCTGGGCCTCCGGTAAATAGGTTAGTCCCAAAAATAATATAAAAGTGGAAAATAAAGCCCATTAATGTCCAAAACAGTAGATAATATAGCGTGGAGCAATCAAAAATTATAGATAAGTTGGAGACGTATCAAGCATCCCCAAGCTTAATTCCTGCTCGTCCCCGAGTTGGTAAATGATAAAAACAGAATTTTTGATGTGGAGTGCTACTTGGCATAATTTTAATGTAATTCTTCTTAATTGTGGTATGAATATTCAGATCCGAAAGATTCAAGACAAATGTTTAATATTGACATAAAAATAATAATACTTCAAGCATGCTAACAAAGCAATTATGTCTTCTCAAAATAACATGGCCAAAGAAAGTTATCCCTACAAAATCATATAGTCTGGCTATGCTCCATCTTCACCACACAAAATATTTAAATCATGCACAACCCCGATGACAAGACAAGCAATTGTTTCATACTTTTGACATTCTCTAAATTTTTCAATCTTCATGCAATACATGAGCGTGAGCCATGGACATAGCACTTATAGGTGGAATAGAATGGTTGTTGTGGAGAGGACAAAACGGAGAAGATAGTCTCACATCAACTAGGCGTATCAACGGGCTATGGAGATGCCCATCAATAGATATCAATGTGAGTGAGTAGGGATTGTCATGCAACGGATGCACTAGAGCTATAAGTATATGAAAGCTCAAAAAGAAACTAAGTGGGTGTGCATCCAACTTGCTTGCTCATGAAGACCTGGGGCATTTTGAGGAAGCCCATCATTGGAATATACAAGCCAAGTTCTATAATGAAAAATTCCCACTAGTATATGAAAGTGATAACATAGGAGACCCTCTATCATGAATATCGTGGTGCTACTTTGAAGCACAAGTGTGGTAAAAGGATAGTAACATTGTCCCTTCTCTCTTTTTCTCTCATTTTTTTATTTGGGCCTTTTTCTCTTTTTTTATGGCCTCTTTTTTTCGTCTGGAGTCTCATCCTGACTTGTGGGGGAATCATAGTCTCCATCATCGTTTCCTCACTGGGACAATGCTCTGATAATGATGATCATCACACTTTTATTTTTCTTACAACTCAACAATTACAACTTGATACTTACAAAAAAAATATGACTCTATATGAATGCCTCCGGTGGTGTACTGGGATATGCCATGAATCAAGAGTGACATGTATGAAAGAATTATGAATGGTGGCTTTGCCACAAATACGATGTCAACTACATGATCATGCTAAGAAATATGACAATGGAGTGTGTCATAATAAACAGAATGATGGAAAGTTGCATCGCAATATATCTCGGAATGACTATGGAAATGCCATAATAGGTAGGTATGGTGGCTGTTTTGAGTAAGGTATATGGTGGGTGTATGATACCGGCGAAAGGTACGCGGTATTAGAGAGGCCAGCAAAGGTGGAAGGGTGAGAGAAGTGCGTATAATCCATGGACTCAACATTAGTCATAAAGAACTCATATACTTATTGCAAAAATCTACAAGTTATCAAAGCAAAGTATTACACGCATGCTCCTAGGGGGAGAGATTGGTAGGAAAGGACCATCGCTCGTCCCCGACCGCCACTCATAAGGAAGACAATCAAAAAATAAATCATGCTCCGACTTCATCACATAACGGTTCACCATACGTGCATGCTACGTGAATCAAAACTTTAACACAAGTATTTCTCAAATTCACAACTACTCAACTAGCACAACTTTAATATCATCATCTTCATATCTCAAAACAATTATCAAGCATCAAACTTCTCATAGTATTCAACACACTCATAAGAAAGTTTTATTATTATTCTTGAGTACCAAGCATATTAGGATTTTAAGCAAATTACCATGCTATTTAAGACTCCGAAATAATCTAAGTGAAGCATGAGAGATCAATAGTTTCTACAAAACAAATCCACCACCGTGCTCTAAAAGATATAAGTGAAGTACTAGAGCAAAACTATATAACTCAAAAGATATAAGCGAAGCACATAGAGTATTCTAACAAATTCAAAATCATGTATGGCTCTCTCAAAAGGTGTGTACAAAAAGGATGATTGTGGTAAACTAAAAAATAAAGACTCAAATAATACAAGACGCTCCAAGCAAAACACATATCATGTGGCGAATAAAAATATAGCTCCAAGTAAAGTTACCGATAGAAGTAAACGAAAGAGGGGATGCCTTCCGGGGCATCCCCAAGCTTTGGCTTTTAGATGTCTTTATATTATCTTGGGGGTGCCATGGGCATCCCCAAGCTTAGCCTCTTGCCACTCCTTGTTCCACAATCCATCAAATCTTTACCCAAAACTTGAAAACTTCACAACACCAAACTTAAAGTAGAAAATCTCGTGAGCTCGGTTAGCGAAAGAAAAATAAAAGACCACTTCAAGGTACTGTAATGAACTCATTATTTATTTATATTGGTGTTATACCTACTGTATTCCAACTTCTCTATGGTTTATAAACTATTTTACTAGCCATAGATTCATCAAAATAAGCAAACAACACATGAAAAAAACAGAATCTGTCAAAAACAGAATAGTCTGTAGTAATCTGTAGATAGCGCAAGATCTGGAACACCAAAAATTCTAAAATAAATTGCTGGACGTGAGGAATTATCTGTTAATCATCTGCAAAAAGAATTAACTAAATAGAACTTTCCAAATAAACATGGCAGTAGTTCTCGTTAGCACTAAAGTTTCTGTGTTTACAGCAAGTGTAACAAGACTTTCCCCAAGTCTTCCCAACGGTTCTACTTGGCACAAACACTAATTAAACACAAAAAACACAACCAAAACAGAGGCTAGATAATTTACTTATTACTAAACAGGAGCAAAAAAGCAAGTAATAAAAATAAAATTGGGTTGCCTCCCAACAAGCGCTATCGTTTAACGCCCCTAGCTAGGCATAACAAGCAAGGATAGATCTAGGTATTGTCATCTTTGGTAGGCAATCCATAAGTGGCTCTCATAATAGATTCATAAGGTAATTTAATTTTCTTTCTAGGAAATTATTCCATGCCTTTCCTTAATGGAAATTGGAATCTAATATTTCCTTCCTTCATATCAATAATTACACCAATCGTTCTAAGGAAAGGTCTACCAAGAATAATAGAACATGAAGGATTGCAATCTATGTCAAGAACAATAAAATCTACGGGCACATAATTCCTATTTGCAACAATAAGAACATCATTAATTCTTCCCATAGGTTTCTTAATAGTTGAATCCGCAAGGTGCAAGTTTAAAGAGCAATCATCAAAGTCACGGAAACCTAACAAATCACACAATGTCTTTGGAATCGTGGAAACACTAGCACCCAAATCACATAAAGCATAGCATTCATGATCTTTAATTGTAATTTTAATAGTTGGTTCCCACTCATCATAAAGCTTTCTAGGGAAAGAAACTTCCAATTCAAGTTTTTCTTCATAATATTGCATCAAGGCATCAACGATATGTTTAGTAAACGCTTTATTTTGACTATAAGCATGAGGAGAATTTAGCACGGATTGCAACAAGGAAATACAATCAATCAAAGAGCAATTTTCATAGTTAAATTCCTTGAAATAGATAATAGTGGGTTTAGCAACATCTAGGGTTTTAATTCTTCAATCCCACTTTTATCAATTTTAGCATCAAGATCAAAAAATTCCGAATTCTTGGAACGCCTTCTAGGTAAAGGTGGATCATATTTAGTCCCATCATTATCAAGATTCATATTGCAAAACAAAGATTTAATAGGGGACACATTAATAACTTTTAGATCTTCATCTTTATTTTAATAGCTATCCAGTTTAGTGGCCATCTTATTAACTAACGTAGCTTGTCTATCCGAAGTTTCAGCAGTTAATTTCTCAAGATGAGCAATTTGGGATCTTAAACCATCGAATTCTTTAGACATATCATCAAGCTCTTTATTCATAAAACTCATAAAACTTTTCTGTCCTTTAAGCTTGTTTCTGAAGAAACTATTATGTTCAAATTGCAAAACTATGAAATACCTGACATTGCTTTCGATCTCTTCTAACCTTTTAATGTGAAGGTCACCGAATTTAGGTAGACCCATCCTGACAAGCAAGAAAACTAACACACAAGCAAACAAGCGGGCAAAAAGAGGCAAATAGAGAAAGAGATGGAGGATAGAGAGAGAGAGAGAGGGCAAATAAAATGAGAAGGGTGAAGTGGGGGAGAGGAAAACGAGAGGCAAATGGAAAATAATGTAATGCGTTAGATAAGGGTATGAGATGGGTACTTGGTATGTTGACTTTTGCGTAGACCTCCCTGGCAACGGCGCCAGAAATCCTTCTTGCTACCTCTTGAGCACTGCGTTGGTTTTCCCTGAAGAGGAAGGGATGATGCAGAAAAGTAGCGTAAGTATTTCCCTCAGTTTTTGAGAACCAAGGTGTCAATCCAGTAGGAGGCTACGCGCGAGTCCCTCGTACCTGCACAAAACAAATAAATCCTCGCAACCAACACGAATAGGGGTTGCCAATCTACACGGCCACTTACAAGAGTGAGATCTGATAGATATGATAAGATAATATTTTTGGTATTTTTGTGATAAAGATGCAAAGTAAAATAAAGGGAAAGTAGAAAACAAAGGAAATAACTAAGTAGTAGGAGATTAATATGATGAAGATAGACCCGGCGGCCATAGGTTTCACTAGTGGCTTCTCTCGAGAGCATAAGTATACTACGGTGGGTGAACAAATTACTGTTGAGCAATTAATAGAATTGAGCATAGTTATGAGAATATCTAGGCATGATCATGTATATAGGCATCACGTCCGAGACAAGTAGACCGACTCCTGCCTGCATCTACTACTATTACTCCACTCGTCGACCGCTATCCAGCATGCATCTAGAGTATTACGTTAAAAACATAGTAACACCTTCAACAAGATGACATGATGTAGAGGGATAGACTCATGCAATATGATGAAAACCCCATCTTGTTATCCTCTATCGCAACAATACAATACGTGCCTTGCTGCCCCTACTGTCACTGGGAAAGGACACCGCAAGATTGAACCCAAAGCCAAGCACTTCTCCCATTGCAAGAAAGATCAATCTAGTAGGCCAAACCAAATTGATAATTCGAAGAGACTGGCAAAGATAACCAATCATATACATGAAAGAATTCAGAGAAGATTCAAATATTGTTCATAGATAGACTTGATCATAAGCCCACAATTCATCGATCTCAAGAAACACACCGAAAAAAGAAGATTACATTGTGTAGTTCTCCACTAGAGAGGGGGAGAACATTGTATTGAGATCCAAAAAGAGAGAAGAAGCCATCTAGCTACTAATTATGGACCGGTATGTCTGAAGTAAACTACTCACACTTCATTGGAGAGGCTATGGTGTTGATGTAGAAGCCCTCCATGATCGATGCCCCCTCCGGCGGAGCTCCGGAATAGGCCCCAAGATGGGATCTCGTGGATACAGAAAGTTGCGGCGGTGGAAATAGGTTTTTGGGTCAGTATCTGATCGTTTGGGGGTACGTAGGTATATATAGGAGGAAGGAGTACGTCGGTGGAGCAACAGGGGGCCCACGAGGGTGGAGGTCACGCCTGGGGGGGGGTAGGCGCGACCCCTACCTCGTGGCCTCCTCTTTTGTGTCTTGATATAGGGTCCATGTCTCCCCGGTCTTGTTCTTTGAGAAAATCAAGTTCCCGAAGGTTTCATTCCGTTTGGACTCCGTTTTATATTCCTTTTCTTCGAAACCCTAAAACAGGCAAAAAACAACAATTCTGGGCTGGGCCTCCGGTTAATAGGTTAGTCCCAAAAATAATATCAAAGTGGAAAATAAAGCCCATTAATGTCCAAAACAGTAGATAATATAGCATGGAGCAATCAAAAATTATAGATACGTTGGAGACGTATCACGCGGCTGCGACCACCCCGAGTCATCCAAGGCCAACCGCCCGTTTTGCGCCTTCCACAACGTGCATAGCCACAACACCAACGACTATCAGGAGCTCAGGGCCATCCGCAACGGGCGCTTCGGTTAACGCCTCGAGCACAACGACCGAGGCTACGACCGTGGAGGAGGACGAAGTGGAGGACACTGGGACGACCGCGGCCCCCGCCAGGAGTGGCGCGACAGGCCTCATGAGGGCGCCTGGAGAGACCAGCCTCGTGAGGATGTCCGCAGGGCAAGGTCGGGCTCCCTCCGCTACAACCACCACCAAGGAGGAATGACGACCATCACCAGGACCAGGGGGCCGGGGGTGAGGGAGTCCTGGATTAGGGGGTATCCAGACAGCCGGACTATATCCTTTGGCCGGACTGTTGGACTATGAAGATACAAGATTGAAGAATTTGTCCCGTGCTCGGATGGGACTCTCCTTGGCGTGGAAGGCAAGCTTGGCAGTACGGATATGTAGATCTCCTTCCTTGTAACTGACTCTGTGTAACCCTAGCCCCCTCCGGTGTCTATATAAACCGGAGGGTTTGGTCCGTAGGACCAACAACAACAATCATACCATAGGCTAGCTTCTAGGGTTTAGCCTCCTTGATCTCGTGGTAGATCAACTCTTGTACTACTCATATTATCAAGAATAATCAAGCAGGACGTAGGGTATTACCTCCATCAAGAGGGCCCGAACCTGGGTAAACATCGTGTCCCCTGCCTCCTGTTACCATCCGCCTTAGATGCACAGTTTCGGACCCCCTACCCCAGATCCGCCGGTTTTGACACTGACATTGGTGCTTTCATTGAGAGTTCCTCTGTGTCGTCATCGTTAGGCTGGATGGCCCCTTCAATCATCGATAGCGATGTAGTCCAGGGTGAGACTTTCCTCTCCGGACAGATCTTTGTATTCGGCAGCTCCGCACTGCGGGCCAACTCGCTTGGCCATCTGGAGCAGATCAAGAGTTATGCCCCTAGCCACCAGGTCAGGTTTTGAAGCATAAACCACACGGCCGACATACACGGAGACTTGATCTTCGGCAGATTCGAGCCCTTGCCGAGTGCGCCGCACGGTCACGATGAGCATGATTTAGCTCTAACATCGGACATTGTTTGGGAGATCACACCGGCAACCATTCCGACCCTCAATTCGGAGCCCATTGCGCCATCTAAGGACGGGTGGATAGACCCAATCACGGAGGCCGCATCTTCTGCGGCGATCGAGCCAAATACCGACCTTACCCTTCACGGGAGCCGTGATGCCGAACTGCCGGACTCTTCCCCGGCCATGGACTCCGAACCGCCTATGCCCGTGCCTATCGAATCCGACTGGGCGCCGATCATGGAGTTCACCTCCGCAGATATCTTTCAGCACGCGCCCTTCGGCGACATACTAAATTCATTAAAGTCTCTCTCCTTGTCAGGAGAGTCCTGGCCGAACTATGTCCGGCAGGATTGGGATGCGGATTACGAAGAAATTCGCCGCCCACCCACCACCCACTTAGTAGCCACTATCGATGATTTGACCGACATGCTCGACTTCGACTCCGAAGACATCGACGGTATGGACAATGATGCAGGAGACGAACAGGAGCCACTGCCCATAGGGCAATGGACGCCCACTTCATCATATGATGTATACATGGTGGACACACCCAAAGAAAACAATGACGAGGAACGGAAGGACGCAGCGAAGGATCGATCCCTCGAGAAGCAGTCAAAGCGGTGGCGTAAGCGCCGCTCCAAATCCTGCCTCGACAGAAATAGCAATCATATAGACCCAGCGATAGAGCAGGGTGAGCTAGCGGACGACAAACATGGCATTGAACCACCGTCCGACCACGGCAACACGGAGAATCAAACCGAACAACCCGACTCCGGCGAAGATAACAGTCCGGATGACATCACACCGGACAGGCACCCAGAGCAACAGAATACACATCAAAGGCTTGTTGCCACTGCAAGGAGTCTGAAAAAGCAAAAGCAAAGGCTCTGGGCTGCACAAGACACACTCAGAATTAGATGGAGTGAAGTACTCAACACTGCAGCAAAGTACGGCGGTAGTCGCCACACAAAGATCTACCCGAAGCGAAAGCTGCTACCTGAATTCGATGATGAGGCCTTAGAGCCCCCGCAATCAAAAAACAAAACAGCCATCCGGTCGGATAGACGACCTCGTGGCCAACATAGAGCGGCAAACGACGCCGCACACAAGCCATTAAGCAATCCACGTGAGGACGCGCATCAAAAGGACGGCGCAACCAGATCCATCTATGGGCCAAGCAAGCGCGCTCCATCAAGCAGTGCAACACAACAAAAATCCGAACACCATGGTACACCCAAATACAGGGGTGCCGCACACCCCCTATGTTTCACCGATGAGGTGCTGGACCATGGATTTCCAGAGGGATTCAAACCCGTAAACATAGAGGCGTACGACGGAACGACAGACCCTGGTGTCTGGATTGAGGACTACATCCTCCATATCCACATGGCTCGAGGAGACGATCTCCATGCCATCAAGTACTTACCCCTCAAGCTCAAAGGGCCAGCTCGGCACTGGCTTAAAAGCCTCCCCGAAAACTCCATTGGAAGCTGGGAAGAGCTCAAAGACGCTTTTCGGGCAAATTTTCAAGGGACCTATGTCCGACCACCGGATGCAGATGATTTAAGTCATATAACTCAACAACCTAGAGAGTCAGCCCGAAAGCTTTGGAACAGGTTTCTCACTAAAAAGAACCAAATAGTCGACTGTCCGCATGCCGAAGCCTTAGCAGCTTTCAAGCACAGCATTCGAGACGAATGGCTTGCTAGACACCTCGGCCAAGAAAAGCCGAGAACAATGGCAGCATTAACAAGCCTCATGACCCGCTTTTGCGCGGGCGAGGACAGCTGGTTAGCCCGATGCAGCACCAGCGACCCAAGTACATCCGAAGTCAGGGACGGAAACGGGAATCCAAGATGCGGCAAAAACAAGCGCCGGAATAAAGAAGACAGCCCGAAGAGCACGGCGGTAAACGCCGGATTCAGAAGCTCTCGGCCAGGTCAGCAAAAGCTGCCCTCCAAAGGTAACAGAGACGAACTCTCCAGTCTAAACAAGATTCTGGACAAACTATGTCAGATCCACGGCACCCCCGATAAACCTGCAAATCATACCCATAGAGAATGTTGGGTCTTCAAGCAGTCCGGCAAACTCAACACCGAACATAAGGGGCAGGATACACCAAGCGAAGACGAGGACGAGCCTCGCAAGCAAAGCACGGGGGAACAGAAGAAATTCCCACCAAAAGTCAAAACAGTAAACGTGTTACACGTGATGAAGGGGAGAAACAAAGCGGCACTCCTAGAGACACATGCCCCAGGGCCTACCACCGCGGAGTTCTGCCACTGGTCGTCCAAACCGATCACCTTTGACCATCGAGATTACTCGGCAAGTAACCGGCATGCAGGATGGGCTGCCTTGGTGTTAGACCCGATAATTGACGGATACAACTTCACACGAGTCCTGATGGACGACGGCAGTAGTTTAAACCTGACATATCAGGACACAATCCGCAAAATGGGGATAGATCCAACAAAAATCAGCCATAGCAATACTACCTTTAAAGGAGTAACGCCAGGCCAAGAAGCCCATTGTACGGGCTCCCTGCTACTAGAGGTTATATTCGGCTTTCCCGATAACTTCCGCAGCGAAAAGTTAACCTTCCACATCACTCCGTTCCAAAGTGGCTATCAAGCACTACTCGGACGTGAAGCTTTCGCTCGCTTTAACGCAATACCACATTACGCTTCTCTCATGCTTAAGATGCCTGGTCCACGTGGCATCATTATAGTAAATGGAAATATTGAGCGCTCCTTGCGCGCGGAAGACCGTGCGGCTGCCTTGGCAGCCGCACACTAGACGGCCTCACCAACTAGAGCATCTGACAGGTCGTTAAGACCACGGACACAGTTAGACGATTCTGGTGTAGCTATATATAATTGATACAGGTTTGATGGCTATACCCCTACAATAATACAAGGGGCTCAACGCATGTATAAATGTGATAATTAGGCTCAAGTTTACTCATCTTGAACTGTACATGGTTTATTTAGGATAACCTACCTTTTGCACGAAAACTTTTCAACTAAGTTCCTCTCTTTTTTGGATGACCATCGTGCTACACCCATCCAGAATACGGCACAACGGAAACACAGGCGCAGACGTGCAGTAGGGACCCGTTCCAAGGATTCTTTTTAGATGAAGACCCTGCGTAAACCCTTTTTACTGTCTCTTGTTGATACACATCCGTTGGATTCTCAGTACAATTGAGAAGGATGCTGACGTATTGGCATGTGGCCATGTCAGAATATTGCACGTACCTGGACACCAGGGTCTTATTACAAAGGGCACTGTTTAGCCCGGTTTACATCATAAAGACCGAATACCTTAGGGAGTGTTCGGCGTCGCGAGTTTGGCCTTATATGCATCAACTCCGAATCATGTCCTTGGTCAAAAGTTGGGTTTGGCAGGCTCCTGTGTTTTGCTGCCTTATGTTCCGCTCTATCGGCTAAGGCGGCACCAGGAGAACTACTGCGATTGTGCCCTGGTTCATCCGGACGAGCACCTCAGTAGAGAAAGTCGAAAACTAACTGTCATGATATAGTGTGAGACTGGTCAACCACTCGATGACCTAGCGGAATCTTTGGGATTCCTCCGCCTTAACGAAGGGCCGTTTCCCAACCAGGCATGTATGCACCCCGAATTCGGATGAGCGCGAAGCCACCAGGGGCTATATAGTAGCCCCACTGTCAAACTCCTCTGGCTTAGTGAAAGTGTTAAAGCATTATAGTCTGATTGCCTAGTTCGCTGCACTATCACCTCCTTCATGGACCAAGACGTTGGATCAAGTGTGAACATGCGTCTTCTGCGAGCACCCCCGCATTACATGCATGGGGGCTGAAGCCGACGACTGCCATCTTTCAGGTTATATACATATATACATAAACGGCCGCATAGGAGGCATCATAGTACTTTCGGGCAAAAGTATAAATACAGCCTTGATAAACTCAATAAAACATTGTTTTTACAATGGGAATATATGTCACTCAAACATAATATTCTTCGAGCACTAAGCCTCTATCGAACAAGCGCCTTCAAGAACTTCTTCAAAGTAGTGCTCAGCAGCCACTAGGCCTATGGCCGAACCCTGTGCCGCAACAGTGGTGGCATCCATCTCCGCCCAGTATGTTTTGACACGTGCAAGGGCCATCCGCGAGCCTTCTAGGCACGCCGACCTCTTTACAGCATCGATGTGTGGCACAACACCAAGGAATTGTTGGACTAAGCTAAAGTAGCTATTTGGCCTTGGCCCTCTCGGCCACAGATGATCCACAACGGACCTCATGGCAAGTCCGGATAATCTATAGAGCTCGGCCCACTCAGCCATTTGCTCATTCCACAGCAGCGGACGGGCTGGAGCATGAAACTGTGACCAAAACAGTTTTTCCACTTCGTGATCTTTCCGATCCTTGAAGTACTAGGCTGCATCAGCAGCACTTGCAGCCAAATCCACGTAGGCGTCCGTAGAACTCCATAGTCAGTCCAGAGGTGCATACTTCGGATCCCCGAATTTAGTCCGCAACAAGAAGGGCTTCCCAGATACCATATACACAGCTTGATGCAGCTCCTGCTCCGTCGCTCTAATTTCCACCCGGGGCTTTTCCAGGTCTGTCGCCTTCGCCCGGTTTTCTTCTTCAAGAAGCTGGTAATGGTCAACATCATCTTTTAACTCTATAGCCATCTTGGCTATTTTTTCTTTGCTCTCGCAATGCGCAGCCTGTTCGGCCCTTAACTCTTCGGCCGCCTTTAAAGCGGTCACATTGCTACTCCTTGCTTGCTCCTTGGCTTGGGTAAGCTCCGCTCGAAGGGTCTCCACGGTGGCAGCTCCATCTGCAGTCACAACATATTAAAGATAATGGCATCATGCTACTCTTATTATGTGACAATCACTAGAAAAATCACCTACCCTGTGCCTCGTCAAGCCGCTTGTTAACAAGCACGATGTTGGCATCTGCCGCATCCAGTTGCCGCCTTAGTTCGGCAAACCCATCAGTCCGGCTAGCCACCGGAGCTTCAACAACCTGCACATAAAGGCGGTCTGGTTATTACCTGGGACTATGATCCTCTGTTTGCTGCCGTTTTCGATGACAACCAGAGTCTCAGGGGCTACTATCTACACAGGGCACATCTAAAAATGTGCGCTACTGTCAACAATGTACATCATTTCGTGTACCTCAAAACCCGTCAGTAGACTCATAAAGGCTTCATGCAACCCGCTTTCGGCGGACGAAATCCTTTCAATCACCGTACCCATCAATGTGCGGTGCTCTTCTGAGATAGCCGCTTGCTCTAGCAGATCCCTTAGTACGTCCGACCGCACACCAGATGGTGCCGGACTCTTTTGATTGCTCTCTTCAAGAGCCGGATACTGAGGACTTTGGGTGGCCATAGGATTGCCTTCTGGCCTTGCCGAATCAGGAGAAACCCTCCGTGACGACACCTCGGGGTCGCCCACCTCGTGAGGCAGTGTGGCAGGGGGAGGCGTTTCGCTCTCCATCATCTCTGGAAGAAGATCCCCTGAAGACGAGCTCTGCTGAGAAGGGCTAAGATCCGAACTACAAGATAAAAGCTTCGATTATTTTCCTCAGAAGTAAAGAGAGATATTTTCATTATTAAGTACCCTGTTACATACAGCTCGGTGGAGGGCTGATCCCCTTGAGGGCATGGTGCGGCCAGGGTATCCCCCATGGCAGGACCCTCCGGCGGAGATTTCTTCCCCCGTTTGGAGACCATTGTCTCCGGGTCCTCAGAGGCGGTTCTCTTCCTTCCCTGGGGAGAGGAAGTTTCAGTTCCTCCTCCCCGGCTAACCTCCTTCGCAGAGGCGCAGGCCTCCTTGTTCCCCCCTTTATCATCTCTTGAGAGCACTTGATAAGGCGCGATCTCCAGCATCCTGGTTAGCACGGGATTTAGTGAGGTCTCAGGGAGGGGGGCCGGACACCTGATCAACTTTGCCATCGCTATCCATTCCTGGTCAAAAGAGCGGATTTTTAAGGGCAACATTGAGATAAATAAACGTACAGTGTGTTCGGATGCGGGGCTACTTACTTGGGTATCCGGGCGATTGCAGCTCAGACCTGCATCCTCAGTGATGTCCGGACACATTATTTGTGGTCCGAAGAACAATTTATACATCTCTTCGTGCGTCATGCCGAGGAAATGTTGAATAGCTCGTGGTCCTTTCTGGGTTGAATTCCCACATGCGAAGGGGCCGGCGTTTGCAGGGCTGGACTTGACGAATTAGCATAACTTGCACTACCATCACCAGACTGAAATCTCTCTCAAAGAGATCTCGGATATGGCTTTGCAGTATTGGCATGTCCTTGGCTGGACCCCAGCTCAGCCCCCTGCTGATCCATGACATCAGTTGTGGTGGGGGGCCTGAGCGAAAGGTGGGGGTAGCTACCCACTTGGCACTTCGGGGAGCTGTGATGTAGAACCACTCCCGCTCCCACAATCTGGACACCTCTGGGAAGCAACCCTCAGGCCATGGAGCGTCAGCGATTTTGCTTATTAAAGCACCTCCGCATGCTGCATTTTGCCCCTCGATCATCTTCAGCTTCACATCGAAGGTCTTGAGCCACAGGCCGAACTGAGGGGTAATGCGGAGGAAGGCCTCACATACGACAATAAATGTCAAGATGTGAAGAAGGGAATCCGGGGCCAGATCGTGAAAATCTATCCCATAATAAAACATAAGACCCCTAACAAAGGGATCTAGAGAGAGGCCTAGTCCTCGAAGGAAGTGGGAGACGAACACGACACTCTCGTTGGGTTTGGGAGTATGGACAACCTGCCCTCGGGCGGGCAGCCGATGGGAAATTTCGGTGGTCAGATATCTGGCCTCTCTCAACCTCTTGATGTCCTCCTCCGTGACGGAGGAAGGCATCCATCGACCTTGAAGGTTGGATCCGGACATAGTTGAAGGTCTGAAGCACCTGACCTGAGTTTTGGGTGTTAAAACTCGAGGCGGGGGAAGGATTTGATTGAGCACGAGAGGGAAAAAAGAAAAAGCCTTGTCCCCTTTATAAAGAGGGTGAATATCAAGCGTCCTCCTTGTAACATCCCAAAATTCTAAATTTTGGAATGTTATAATAAATAGATAGATTTGATTGATTGTTTGATTGATTGACTGAAAGTGAGTGAATTCGAAACTTTTGAAAGTTAAATGAGAGGGAATAAAAGGACTTTCCCAAACTTTCATATTTGCTTTCTAATCTCCGCGAATTCAAATTCTTTTCAACCCAAAATCCTACAGAGAAGATGACATGACTTCTTCCATTTAAATTAAATGAAAAGGGTTGTTGAAAATATTTGAATTTCATTTGAAAAATGTTTCCAATTCTGAAACTTTATGCAACTCAATGATTTTCATGAGAGAAGATAAAATGACTTCTTCAAATTATATGAAATATGAGTTGGGAGTTTCAAAGAATTAAATTCAAAGTTCTTTTGAATTTAATTTTCAATTTGGATTTATTTGAGTTTTATTCAAATTATTTTTCTCCAAAAATAAAATATATGGAAATTAGGGTAACATGATTCCCTACAACAGAAAATTGGAGAAAAATTAATTTGAAATCATTTTGGTATTTTTAAAATGATTTTTGTTGAATTTTAATAGACGAGTAGCACTGTTTGAATTATCTGATTTTGTGTGTATTTTATTTAATGCTAGAAAAATGTTCATGTCGTAGAAAATCTTTTTCTGAAAATTTTGATATATTATATGCCTATGTAATATTTTTAGTTATTTTGTTTCTATTATTTTAATTTCTTTGAAAAAAAAGGTTTATAAAAAAAAGGGTTTCCCATTGCCGACTGGGCCGGCCCAGCTCCCCGCCACCGTCCCTTCCGTCTCCGACGGGGACTCCTTCCCCGGAGTCCGCCGCGCCGCCGCCTCCTCTGCCCCCTTCCCCACGCCACCCCTCGCCTCCTCCCGTGGCCTTTAAAAGGCGGGCCCGACGCTGCGCCCTCGACCTCGCCTCCTTGCCGCGTTGCGCCGCCCCGCGCCGCACTTTGCCCCGCCGCCGCTGCTCGCTTGCCTCGCCGCCGTGCGCTACCACCTGCCGCCTTAGCTGCGCCGCCACCTGCCGCTGTCGCTGCTCCTCGCAGTCGCCGGAGCCGCGACACCCTCGCCGGAGTCCGTCGCTAACTGCCGCCGGCGGTTTTCGATGGAAAACCGCCCCGAACCGGTAACCACCCCGGTTTATTCTCGGTTTAGTCCGGTTCTTAAAAAAAACCTAGGACGTTTTTTTATAAAACCGATTTTCTTTCAAAGGGATCTATTTAGAGAACGTTCGCTGGTTAGGTATAGAAAACGAACGTTCGTCTTTTAGTTTTTTTTTCTCTTTTTCTGTTATTTCGGCCAGGGACCGGTTTGTGAATAACTTATTTGGAGAATAGCCCCTGTTCTTCAAACAAGCATAACTTTTTGCTCGTTAGTCCAAATCCAATGAAACCAACGCTCATGTCTTCGTTACGATCTCCTCCATCCAGTAATCCAACTCAAACATTTTTTCGAAAAGTTTAAAATTTGAATTAGATCAGATTTGAATTCAAACTTCGTTTGATCATAACTTGAGTTTCGTAGCTCCGTTTGAGTTGATTCTTTTTGCAAATCGAAGCTCTTGACCTAAACATTCTAATAAGGCCAAATTCACATAATTTTGGTACTATTAGAAATTGTTTTATGTTGCAAGAGTTATTTTGCTTGGTTTTGATGTTTCCGAATCGTCTTCTTCGTTCTTTTGATCTTTTGAGTGATTGCTTATGTGTGGTTACTATTGCTTGCTTACCATAGATTGACCGGAGTGTGACGAGTAGAACTATCAAGAGTTTTGAGTGCGAATCATCTTCATCAACATTGCAGGTAAGTTCACACTTTGATCATATCCCTTTCATACCCAGTCTTTATTGCATTAGATCAATCCTCAAACATTGCATGATTAGGATCTAATTAAATTGTGGGATGGGAAGTAGTTGAGGTAGTACCTATTACCTGATTATTATCAAACCCTTGGGAGTTACTTTTACGTTATGCTTATATTGCCATGCTATGCTCGTAGACGTGGTTGGGTATGAGTGAAATCCATGACAGATGTGAGACTGTTATTTAATGGTTCAACTTAAGGTGGCAACTTGAATACACATCTGGGTGGATTGCTAGGGGCACCCTGGGGATATACCAGTGGACTTGCCCGGACACCTGGGGATATACCAGTGTTGTCCTAGGAGATCCCGGGGATATACCATGTGATCATCCTACGGTCCGCCACCCAGGCTCAAAGGGATCATGAGATTATTCATACTAGAAACTTCCATGTGCAGCCACAAGCCATTATGGGCTCTGGCATAGTTGATTAAGTCGTGCGAACTCTTACAGGGTAGACTAGCAGATGTAGGGGAAAGTAGGTGTACTGGTCTATCCAACGTAAGGTGCTAGCGCTTCTGAAAGGCTATGTCTCGGTCATCCGTTTCTCAAACACCATGTAGTGCGAGGAAACCAACGGAGGAGATCGAGTCTTGTGGGGAAAAGTGTGCAAACCTCTGCAGAGTGTATAAACTAATCATGATTAGTCGTGTCCCCGGTTATGGACATCTTGAGTATCTAGTTCTTGGATTATCCTGTTGATCTCATCATGTTACTTCAAATGAATATTGTTGGGTTTAATGATGTTACTTAATTGGGATTGAGAATGCTGTCAACCATTCTCAATGTTCAACAACCACCATGATAGTTAAATAAAATGTATTCCTTTGCAGTAGGGAAAAATTGGCTTTTCGCAAAAACCATATAACTGTAGAGCTTTTCCACCAGCCAAATATGCATGTAGTGATAGCCTTTATTCATCATTCTCTATGGTGTGAATTTGCCAGTACATTCAATGTACTGACCCTCTGTGGCTGCAACGTCTCACGTTGCAGGATTATCTTACGATGAGTAAGTGATACGTTAGGGTTACGATTTCTACACTCAACTTTGCCGTTGGTGTTGATGGGAATCCACAACCTTGTTACTTCCGCTATTTTGGATTTGAGGTAATAGTATTTACGTTACTTTTACATGTGATTTACCTCTGTTATAAATCCTCGAGTACTGTGTGTGTCAGCATACCAATCCAAGGATGACACTTAAGCACAGAGACTTGACCCATTTGGGTCGGGTCGCTACACTCCTCGTGGCCATTTGGGACTTGCCTAAGATCTAGGAGTCCTACCGATAGGCATGGTTGGGTTACCCACGTCCGTATTGATGAGAATCTCGTAATAATGGGGACACGATCTCTGCTTCGACAAGACGTGCCAAGGAAACTGCCTTGCGAAACATGCTGAGATTGGTTATGAAAAATGATTCGAATAAAGACCTGGCTGTGGTGTGATGTCACACTACGGGGCACGTCAACAGATTCGATTTATGGAAATATTATTCTCTCTATGGTGGTATGTGGAACTTGTTTTGCAGAGCCGGACACGATCCTCGTGTTCAAAATCTTCTAGGATGTATTTTCGGGGGAGGAACCTGCCTTGCAATGCCGAAGACAATCTGCGCGCCGGACTCATCATCATTGAAGCCTGGTTCAGGGGCTACTGAAGGAGTCTTGGATTAGGGGGTATCCGGACAACCGGACTATATCCTTTGGCCGGACTGTTGGACTATGAAGATACAAGATTGAAGACTTCGTCCCGTGTCTGGATGGGACTCTCCTTGGCGTGGAAGGCAAGCTTGGCAGAATGAATATGTAGATCTCATTCCTTGTAACTGACTATGTGTAACCCTAGCCCCCTCCGGTGTCTATATAAATCAGAGGGTTTGGTCCGTAGGACCAACAACAACAATCATACCATTGGCTAGCTTCTAGGGTTTAGCCTCGTCGATCTCGTGGTAGATCAACTCTTGTACTACTCATATTATCAAGAACAATCAAGCAGGACGTAGGGTATTACCTCCATCAAGAGGGCCCGAACCTGGGTAAACATCATGTCCCCTGCCTCCTGTTACCATCCGCCTTAGACGCACAGTTCGGGACCCCCTACCTGAGATCCGCCGGTTTTGACACCGACAGGGGGTTTCTAGGGACCGCGCGCCATCGCTTGCATCTTGGGTGGCGCTCAGGCTCCAGCCTCTGAGCGCATCTTCAAGCAGTTTGCTCATGAGGTGAACGTGGCGCTCCCCAGGCTCGAGGCGATGCACCCACTCAGGTGGTCCAAGCACACCATTACCTTCAGCTCATCCAACCAGCTCAAGTGCGCTGCAACTGTCGGCGCCCTCCCAATGCTCTGCACACACATCATCAGCAATGTCCTCGTCACCAAGACCCTCATCGACATTGGTGCACAGCTCAATGTCCTTCCCGTTGAAATGTTCGATCGCCTCCAAGTGCCGTATGATCAGCTGCAGCCAACCAAGCCCTTCTCAGGGGTGACCGGCGGCTCCGCCACCCCGATAAGGCAGGTCCGCCTCCCTGTCGCCTTCGGCAAGCGCGACAACTACCGCACCGAGCTCATCGAATTCAATGTCGCCCAGATCCGCCTGCCATACAATGCAATCCTTGGGTATCCAGCCCTGGCCAAGTTTATGGCAGTGAGTCATCATGGCTACAATGTCCTCAAGATGGCAGGAAGCTACGGTGTCATCACGATCGCCTGCGAGGAAAGGGACACAGTGTGCTCTCTCGAGTGCGCTTACCAGACTGAAGTGGCCGAAGACCCAGATAACGAAGGCGCCGTCTAACCTCGTGAGGCTTTCCCCAAGAAGAAGAAGCAGCTGCTCTGCCAAGGGCTTCAGGACGGAGGAGTCTCCAACGGCACCGCCTTAGGGCATGCGCCCATGGATGGGGCGCTGCCCTCTCTCGTATATGAAGGAGTGCCCGGTGCCCTCCTCAAGCTGGGCTCGGGGGATCTTTTCTGGAGGGCCTCTGACCTAGCCAATGTCACGAGGGAGGCGCTCGAGCACCACGTGGAGGCATGCTTCAACACACGCTTCCCTCACAAGGGCACAAGCCGTGGAGTGCCTGGTGCTCAGGAGTTCATCACCAAGGTGATCGAGGAGCATCAAGAGGCGAGAATCATGTGTGGTGATGGCCGCACACCACCTGGCACATCTCCTCATCCTGGCGAGGACGACGAGCTGCGCCTCTGCGTAGACATCCCAGGACTCAACAGGGCGGCATCTCATAGGTCAGTGCGAGGGTCCACCTCACAGCTATGTTCGCATGCCATTTGGCTTGCTGAACACGGCCGTCACCTTCCAGCGCCACCTGCGGAGCGTTCTGGCGGCTCAGGAGGCCCGACATCACGCAGTTCTGGCAGAGATGTCAACAGTTCTTCATGAGCCGCCCGAGCCCCCGATGGCTGTCGAGGCTCAGGACCCGGGCGACTCATGAGGAGCAACTCCTTCAGCATGTGTCTTCAGCCACTTCAACACCTCTCCAACAGCGGTACCAGGTGAATCTTTTTGATTCATTCAGTTGGGGGCGCCCCTCGTGCAGCATTATCCCCAAGTCGCACGGGCCTGTCCCTATGACGTGTATCCCTTTTGCATCGCTAGCTTACCCTGTTCAGGGCGCCCCTTGGGCTGCATCATCCCCAGGCCGCATGGGTCCATCACTACGGCATGTATCGTCTTTGCATTTATCTGAACTAGCTTGCCTCCTTGCATGAGTTACCTTATGATTATCACCTACCTGTCCGGTATGTCGATACTATGAACGTCGTGGGCCCTTGCAAGCTTGCCTGCAAATGCCTCGTGATTAGGGACTGGCACGGCGTCTGTCCTCGGGTCTATCCCTGCAGCGTCGCTAAAACCCAAGAGGCTGAGCTCTGGCTCGCGGGCCAGCTCCCGTGTACGTCACCTCCCATGGCCCTTGGTGCCTTGTTCTCGCATGATCTAATCACGGACGAGCGATTCAGGGCGCGCGACCCGGTGACTCGTCAACACGAGAACCGGGCGCCGGTTGTCTTCCTTCAGGATTTTCGCATGAGAAGACGGGACATGACGTCTATGCTCGGGTCCGTCCCTGCAGCGTCGACAAACCCAACGGCTGAGCTCTGTCTGGCGGGCCGGCCCCATTCACGTGAGCTCCTTGAGTCATTGGTGTTTCACCTTTTCATCTGATCACCTCTGGAGATTCATTCCGTGCAGGTTGTCTAACCATCTCGCATGACCATCTCACCTGTAAGTTATCAAATTCCGGTGCAACCCGCCTTGAGGTAGGGCCTCATGAGTCCCGTGCTGGCTCCCGAGTGCCTAGACACACCTCGTCTAGCCCTGCCGTGCAAGCCACGTGTCAAAGTGGGGTTGTACATGCCCTGAGGGCTCCACTCAGAGGGGGCCCCCACCCACGCACCGGGTGGAAGCACCATGCTCCGCGCTGGCAGTCGACACGGTCGAGGACCGGCTATGCTCGTGCAAGTGCGGAAGAGCTACGCCCCGCGCTGGTGATAAACAACTGAGGGCGGCCCCTTGGCCGCATCAACCTTAGGGAGCCACCAGGCTCAGTGTCCGGCCTCATAGCTACTCTTCCCTTCAGGATAGCCACACGAGGGGCTGGGCACGGGGGCTGCGCCCAGGTCACGCCTGGCGCATGCCACCTTGCCAGGTCCCTCGGACCTGGTCCTCGCGCGCACCTCCCAAGCGGGACCTCGGCGAGGATAGGTATGGAGGTTTGTTCATATGTCAAGGGGGACTCCTGAGCATCGTGACTCAGGAGCCTAACTAGTCACATAGCCGCTCAACCCTTGGCCTCATCCTAGTGATCCGGAGGACCCAACGGCGGCTGAGGTATGCGCGGGGGCGGGCCCTGCTGACACAGAATGCTAAGGCCTACTTGCATATTCCCTTCCCATGGGTTGTTTGCACGTCAATGGGGACTCCTGAGCATCGCTACTCAGGAGCCTAACTGGTCTTGTAGCCCTGACCCCTTGGCCTCGTCCGGGTGATCTGGACGACCCAACGACGGCTGAGGCACTCTTGCGGCCGGGCCCTGCCGACACAGAATGCTAAAGCAATGGGAAGGAAAATTGCAGAACCATAACAAATTATTACAAGCCATACTGTTCTTGAAATGCCAAGCAAAAGTTTTAACACCTCCACGAGCCACGGTGCATGTGTCAGGAAATAAAAGTGGAGGGGAGTGGCACCAGCAAGCCTTCTCTTCATCCTTGGGCGCTGCCGTCACACGCAAGGGGTGTCCTTTCGACGTCGGCATCACCGTCAGCCGTTGCTGCAGGAACGGCGGTATCACCAACTAGGGGCGCAGGGTCGACGGCGAGGAACTTCTCCAGCAGGGCCTCTACCCAGTCCTTCACGGCATCAGCAGCAGCTACGCAGTGCTTCTCATCCACAGGCTCTACCAGGGCATTGAGGTCAACGCTGTTGGAGATATGCCCTAGAGGAAATCATGTATGACGATATTTCCTATGCATTTATGAATAAAGTTAGTCCTTGGACATTATCAATGATGTGTCTCAGCAGGTACGTGACTTGTTTGTGGGACTATACATTGTATGATGACTATCATAAAAGGTCCCTAGTCGAAAGGGCTGTGTGGACTCGCACCCGACTAGACTAGGACATGAAACGGCCGATGGCTTGGTCTCACTATCCATGGAGCATTGGATGCTAACCGGATAATATGGACTCGGAAGGATCTGGTCGGATTCGACGTAGTCATATCCGAGTTGAGATAAGGTCCGAGTCAAACAGACCCAACTATGAGACGCAACGATATGTCATCTGTGAGTCTCTAGTACAACATACATTCTATGTCCTAAGACCTGAGCTGGTGCATGTACTCGGGATGGTGACATACTTGCTTTGGGCCAACCAATGCTACTTCGTGACTGGGTATTTATAAAGGTAGGTTTTGGGCTTGTCCAGACCCATGCTGCGAGAGATGGTCCAGCAAGATGTGATTTCCCCGCCGATCAGGAGAGATATACTCTGGGTGCCTCATGTAATCCAACCAGGATAAGCATGGCCTCGTGACAAGGATTATGAGATAATCTGATTTGTGGTCGGCATCACTGGAACGAGAAAGAAGTTGGTCTAGCACAAGGATGCCAGACTCGCCTTAAGCCCGACGACATAAATCGTGTGGCAAAAGGAATGGAAGTATGATATACAGGTTCGCCTAACCAGCTTCATAGTCTGCTTGGTGTTCGGCACGCCTTGCTAGGGGTCGCTACCAACCATGCAGTTCGGAGGTAATCCCAACTGCGACCAAGCCGACTTGAACCTAAGGGGTCGCACGCTTAATTGAAGGAACCTACGAGGTCGGATCCGAGAACACTGGTCGGATGTGATCCGAGCTGTGTTCGGATTCTCACTGAGTAGATTTATGGGCTTTAGGGTCCATGCGAAGCCCAAGTGTTGAGCCCACGACGGACGCCTATATAAAGTGGGGGTGCGGCACACTCTGGCAATTGATTGCTCCGGCGCTGTCACTAAGGTTTGCATGGGTTGCGAATAGCCACCTCTACTCGACCGCCGATTGTGTGATCAGACCTAGCAGTCCACCACATGGTCTTCCTCCTGCACGGGCGGATACCGTTAGAGGTGGTGCACTTGCACCGCTCCGATGAACCTGTATGTGGGAACCGACGACCGGCTATACGAGGGAGATCAGACAAGGGGGAGACGATCCACGCGGACGCACTGCCCGAACTCTTCTTCCGCTGCACAACGCTGCGCGTCTAGTGTTAACGATATGTGATTCATCTCCCGTAGCATGTCCATGTTGTTCTACGTGTAGGAAAATTTTAATTTGCAGTCAATGCACCCTACCATAGAACCCAACAGTTGTATCAGAGCCTTTGCTATAGGATTTGAATTTGGATCGTATGCATATTAGATGTGTGGAGGCGATAGATGAGATTTGTTGTCGTTGATGAGTTCGGCTGTGTGCACGGTTGATGAGATCAATTGCACATGGGGATCGATGTGGCTATGTTTTCTGATGATCGGAGTCGATAAGGTCATGACACAACCTACCCCTATCGGTCGGTGTCCGCCATCAGGGTTAACAGTGAAATGTAAATCCGAATCGGACTCGCAATGATCGATAAGATCGGTCAGATTGAAAAATTCGGCATGATCGGAGTTCAGATGTGATTTGTGATCAGACCGCCGTGTACGTAGCGCCTTGTATTTCGTACACAATCACTCAAACTGGTAGAATGCGATTCTATTCATAACTTTGTTTTGCAGGTTTGATGTGAATAGTATGGCTCATGTGTATGTGATGCATGTGTGTAAATTATACATGGGTTACGTGTCATGTTTGTCAGCCGACAGGAGCCAAAGTGATGTCATTATATTGTATAACAACCTGCATGTCGACTTGTGACTCTATGTAAAATTAATTACTAGTTGTAGTAGTTGGATAATAGAGATCAGGTTGGTGGCTTGGCGTCCCGGCGTGACAAACAAGATGGAGTTCCTAGATGGTCATCGGAGTCGAAGCTGACCTAGAAGAACATCCATGAAGGAGCCATACTATTTCACAATATATGTCTTACTTGTGATTGTTATGCTTCTTTGTTTCCATGCATGTTAAAATGGTAGAAAGATCCCTCAAGAATATCAAGTGCATTGTCATCCCCGATGTTGCACCTTCGCACGTCAAGTACATCTAGTAGCGGGCTCATAAAATTGGGGTGCTGCTAGGTGTCCTTGAACTGAAGGGTTCGTGTCGGACATGGACATGCACTGCATCAGGTTAACTTGACAAGGCTATCAAAATGGTTTTGGTCCTTGTCGCAAACAAGGTTGGGGGCCAGGGTATGAGATACCTCCTCGAACGATAGGAGTCATATAGAGATACGATTAGCAAGGAGTTGCTTACCGGATACACATGTTGCCTAGCAGTGATGCTAAAGCTCACTAGTCGCATGTGCTAGCCGGATGCCAACTTCACTGGGATTATTTATATTTAAGGCTCGAATTACTGTACATAAACACATTGCTTAGTGATTGCATATTTTCTGTTGTACATCAATGGCACTACCTGCTCAGCCCAACTTTGCATTGAAATCAATTCTGGAAAAGGATAAATTGAATGGAACAAACTTTACCACCTGGTATAGAAATATGAGAATTGTTCTCAAGCATGATAAAGAGGAACATGTTATAGAGGATCCACTTCCAGAGGAACATGCCGATAATGCTAATACCACAACTAAGAATGCCTACCAGAAACTTGTTGATGAATCAATGGAGATCAGCTATCTGATGCTGGCTTGTATGGAGCCTGGTTTGCAACAACATATCGAAAATGTTGAGGCTTACGATATGATCGAGAGTCTCAAGGGCATGTTTTAGACACATGCTAGGACCAAAAGGTTCAACGTATGGTGATCCTTGATGGATTGCAAGCTGAAGGAAGGTGATCCACTGAGCCCACATGTGATCAAGATGATCGGATATGTGCAAGCTTTGGATCGTTTGGGCTTCCCGCTCTTCGATGAGCTAGCACTGATGCAGTTCTGGGTTCTCTTCCGCCCAGCTATGGGATGTTCATCTCGAACTATCATATGCATGGCATGGATAAGAAGCTCACTGAATTACATGGGATGCTCAAAGTGGCAGAGCAGGATATTAAGAAAGGCACGCATCAAGTGTTGATGGTGCATAAATCGGCTAAGTTCAAGAAGAGTTGGTCCAAGAAAAAGGCTAAGGCAAAGGGAACGGAGACGGTAACCTCTGCCGGTACGCTAAAGTCTGGACTGGACTCGAAGACAATTTGCTATCATTGCAAGGAGACCGGTCACTGGAAGAGGAACTGTAGCAAGTGGCTTGAAGAGCATGGCAAGAAGGCCGGAAATGCTTCTTCGGGCAAAGGTACACTTGTTGCATATGTTATAGACATTTACCTTGCTGACATATCTAGTAGCTCTTGGGTATTTGATATCAGATTAGTTGTTCATATTTGCAACTCGATGCAGGGGCTGGTAAGAACTAGACGTGTGGCACAAGGGGATATTGACATCAGGGTCGGCAACAAAGCTAGAGTTGCTGCGTTGGAGGTCGGCATGATGCAGCTCTAGCTTCCTTCTGGCTTTATTTTGGAATTGAATAATTGTTATTACATTCCTGCACTTAGTCAGAACATTATTTTTGCCTCATGCTTGATGAGTCAGGGTTATGAATTCAATTTAAAGGATAATAGTTGTTCATTGTATTTGAATGGTATTTTCCACGGCTATGCACCCATTGTTGAATGGCTATTTATATTGAATCTAGAACATAAACAGGTCTATAACGTGAACGTCAAGAGGCATAAGCCTCATGAGATAAATCCGACATACTTCTGGCATTGCCGGCTTGGACACATTAGTCTAAAACACATAAATAAGCTCCATGATGATGGGCTCCTAACTTCGTCCGACTTTGAGTCCTTTGAGACATGCGAATCATGCTTGCTCGGCAAGATGACTAAGTCTCCTTTCGCAAACAGTTGCGAGAGGGCGTCTGAGGTACTGGAACTTATACCTAGTGATGTGTGTGGTCCAATGAGCACAACTGCCACAGGTGGCTATCAGTACTTCATGACTTTTACCGATGACTTGAGTAGATATGGATATATATATTTGATGAGGCACAAGTCGGAAGCTTTTGAAAAGTTCAAAGAGTTTCAAAATGAGGTTGAGAATCAACTCCGCAAGACTATAAAACTTCTACGATCAGATCATGGAGGTGAGTACATGAGCCAGGAGTTTGATGATCATCTGAAAAGTCGAGGCATTGTACCTCAGCTCACACCCCCGGGTACGCCATAGAGAAATGGCGTGTCGGAACAGAGGAGTAGGACCTTGTTGGACATGGTCCGATCAATGATGAGCAAATTGGATTTACCCTTGTCATTCTAGGGATACGGTCTAGAAACTACAGCTTTCACACTTAACAGGGTACCATCAAAATCCGTAGATAAGACACCACATGAGATATGGACCAAGAAGAGTCCCAGTTTGTCTTTTCCAAAGATTTGGGGTTGTGAAGCATTTTTCAAGTGACTTATGTCAGACAATCTTACACTCAAGTCGGATAAATTCATATTCGTGGGATATCCGAGGGAAACCCTGGGATATGGCTTCTACAACCGGGAAGAGAACAAAGTGTTTGTTGCTCAGAACGGGGTTTTCCTTGAGAAAGAGTTTCTCAGTCAGGAGGCAAGTGGGAGGATAGTCCAACTCAAAGAAATTCGAGTACCACTCTGGGACGGCTCGGTGGGTGATGAGATCATACCGGAGTTAGTCAGGGAACCCGTAGTGGAAGCGGCACCGGAACCACGAAGGTCGGAAAGATTGTGCAGAGTGCGTGATGTATTGTTGCTAGAAAGCAACGAGCTGACCACGTATGCGGAAGCGATGGTGAGCCTAGATTCCGAGGCATGGCTAGACTCCATGAGATCCAAGTTAAAGTCCATGGATGAAAATCAAGTCCGGGACTTGGTTGATCCGCCGCCTGGCATAAAGGCCATTGGCTACAAATTGGTCTTCAAGAAGAAAACCGATGTGGATGGAAATGTTCAGATCCACAAAGCTTGGCTTGTCTCTAAAGGTTATTGACAAGTTCAAGGAATTGACTACGACGAGACTTACTCGCCGGTAGAGAAGCTGAAGTTGGTGAGGATCGTACTAGCTATAGCTGCATATTTCGATTACGAGATATGGCAGATGGATGTCAAGACGGCTTTCCTTCACAGAAATTTAACCGAGGACATGTATATGGTACAGCCCAAGGGTTTTGTCGATCCGACTAGTACTAGTAAAGTATGCAAGCTCAAGAAATCCATTTATGGGTTGAGGCAAGCATCTCGGAGTTGGAACAATCGTTTTGATGAGGTCGTCACTGGTCTCGGTTTCATCAAAAGCGACGAGGACGCTTGTTTATACAAGCATTTAAGTGGGAGCTCGATTGTGTTTTGATCTTGTTTGTGGATGACATACTACTGATCGGAAATGATGTTTCGATGCTGAACTCGGTCAAGGAATCATTGAATGGCAAGTTTTCAATGAAGGACCTTGGTGAGGCAGTTTACATTTTAGGCATCAAGATCTATAGAGATAGATCGAGGAGGCTGCTCGGCTTGAGCGAAAGCACGTACATAGATAAAGTGTTGAAGCGGTTCAACATGAGTGAGGCCAAGAAAGGGTTCTTGCCTGTCTCACATGGTATAAGGCTAAGCGAGACTCAGAGACCTTCAACATCTGATGAGCGAAGCGGGATGAGTCAGATTCTGTATGCCTCGGCAATTGGATTCATCATGTATGCCATGATATGTACATGGTCTGATGTTTCTTTTTCAATAAGCCTAACAAGTATATCCAGTCCAACCCAGGTGAGAGTCACTGGGCAGTGGTAAAGACTATTTTGAAGTACCTGAAATGGACTAAAGAGATGTTCCTAGTTTATGGCGGTGAGGAAAAGCTTGTGATAAGAGGTTACACCGATGCTAGTTTCCAGACGGACAAAGATGATTGTCAATCACAGTCTGGATTCGTGTATGTCATGAACGGAGGAGCAGTGAGCTGGATGAGTTCCAAGCAAGATACCGTGGCCGATTCTACCACAGAAGCCGAATACATTGCGGCTTGTGAAGTTGCAAAGGAAGGTGTTTGGATCCAGAACTTTCTGGATGATCTTGGTATTTTACCAGCCTTGGTAAAATCGTTGGACCATTATTGTGATAATTCTGGTGCCATCGCACAAGCCAAGGAGCCGAGGGATCACCACAAGACCGGACACATAGATCGGAAAATATTACCTGATATGAAAATCGTAAAGAATGGTGATGTTGAGTTATGCAAAATTCACACGGATGCAAATGTTTCAGATCCGTTAACTAAGCCACTTCCACAACCAAAGCATGAGGAGCATGTTAGAGCTATGGGCGTTCGATGTCTATTTGATTGACTCTAGTGCAAGTGGGAGACTGTTGGAGATAAGCCCTAGAGGCAATCATGTATGATAATATTTCCTTCGTGTTTATGAATAAAGATAGTCCTTTGACATTATCAATGATGTTTATCAGCAAGTACGTGACTTGTTTGTGGGACTATACATTGTATGATGACTGTCCTAAAAGGTCCCTAGTCGAAAGGGCTGTGTGGACTTGCAGCCAACTAGACTAGCATATGACACGGTCGATGGCTTGGTCTCACTAGCCATGGAGCATTGGATGCTAACCGGATAATATGGACTTGGAAGGATCTGCGTCGAATCCTAGTTGAGATAAGGTCTGAGTCGGACAGACCCAACTATGAGACGCAGTGATATGTCATCTGTGAGTCGCTAGGACAGCATACATTCTATGTCCTAAGACCTGAGCTGGCGCATATACTCGGGATGGTTATAGACTTGCTTTGGGCCAACCAAACGCTACTCCGTGACTGGGTAGTTACAAAGGTAGGTTTCGGCCTTGTCCAAACCCATGCTGGAGATATGGTCAAGCAAGATGGGATTTGCCCCTCGGATTAGGAGAGATATACTCTGGGCCCCTCGTTTTTTTTTGACATAAAGACTGTAAGGGAACACCCTACAGTATAATTGGTGCAACAAACCCAAATTGCAAGTACCATGCCTTGAACCTGGGTGGGTGGGAAGGCATCAGCCCCTTCCCACCACTAGGCTATGCCTTAGTCTGTTGGGCCCCTCGTGTTATCCGACCAGGATAAGCATGGCCATGCGGCAAGGATTATGAGATAATCTGGTTTGTGGTCGGCATCACTGGAACGAGTAAGAGGTCGGGCTAGCACAAGGATGACATACTCGCCTTGAGCCCGACAACATATATCGTGTGGCAAAAGGAATGGAAGTATGATGTACAGGTTCGCCTAACCGGCTTCATGGTCTGCTTGGTGTTCGGCATGCCTTGGTAGGGGCCGCTACCAACCATGCAGTTCAGTGCTGTCACTAGGGTTTGCATGTGTTGCGAATAGCCACCTCCACTCGACCGCCGACTATGTGATCGTACTTAGCAGTCCGCCACATGGTGTTCCTCCTACATGCGTGGATACCATTAGAGGCAGTGCAATTGCACCGCTCCGCGCGAACCTGTACGTGGGAACCGACGACTGACTGTATGAGGGAGATCGGACGAGGAGGAGACGATGCACGCAGACGCGCTGCACCAACTCTTCTTCTGCTGCACAGCACTGCGCGTCTAGTGGTAACGATTTGTGAGTCATCTCCCATAGCATGTTCCTGTTATTCTGCGCGTAGGAAAATTTTAATTTGCAGTCAACGCACCCTACCATAGAACCCAACAAACGCCGGTATCGCAAAGATGAAGATGGCTGAAGACGCGTGTCAGAGCCGAGGAAGAGAGCGCGCGGGCTTCCCCCTCCACCATGGAGCTGACCCCATTAACGATGCCCTCGAGCGCCATGACAGGATTAGGGAGTAGCTCGGCGGGGCCTTCCTCGTCGGACAACAAAGGCTTCTTTAAGCCCTTCCCATAGAGCTCCCGCGGTGCCTCGCGGGACTTGAAGGCAGCACGATCTTCAACGAGAACCTTCGCCTTGACTTCCATGTTAGCCTTCTCCGCCTCCACCTTCTTCGCCAGCTCCTCCAGGCGGCTGCGCTCCGTCGCCTACGCCCGCGCCGACTGCTCCAGCTCGGTATCACGACTTGCGGCTGCGTCTTCCCGAGCCTTCATCTTCTTCTCCCATGCCTCGTGTTGACGAGCCTTGATGGTGTGCTTGTTGCGCATGGTCTCCAGCTCGGCATCTGCCGACCGGCAGCGCTCTTTGGCAGTCTCGGCATCCTTCAGTGCCACGTCGCGGGCAGCAGCGGCCAGGCCCGCGGCTCGCTCGCCTTCCTCTGAGGTTGCTATGGCCTGGCTCAAGGCCGCCCTGACAGACGTGTCAAATCGTAACCACCCTAAGACCAACTCCAAATGCCCTGTCGCTAGGCGACGGTCGGCACCTTGAAGGTCGTCCCGAAGCTGGGTCAGCATGGAAAGGGCCTCCTCCAGAGCGTCGGGTAGGGCAGAAGGATCACGGCCCGGCAGCGTGATGAGAAGAGGAGGAAGCGGCGTTGGCGCCAAGACCTGCAGCTTGGCGGCGGCAGAAGAGGCCGGGGGCTCCTGAGCCTTCAAAGCCTCAGTAGGCAAGCTAGGGGCGGGCGCCTCCAGAGCCGGCTCGGCCATGAAGATCGCCTTCTCCTGAGAACGCCCCCCGAGTCTCGTGAGGGAAACCCGGCCGTTGAAGCATGGGAGCCACCCCCGTCCTTCCACCCGGCGGGTGGCGCAACCGTGGCAGGCTGCTGGATCCCGAGGGCCATGGCCCCTTCCTTCTTCTTCTTCACCACCAGGTTTGGCCTAATAGCACAGGGGAGAAGCATCAAGAAACAGGGGCAAGGGCAAGAACGAAATATCAAGACGGAGCACTAACTGGTCCACGACGGCGTACTCCCTCGGCCTTTTCTGATGCACCAAGCCCGGAGACTTCGTGGGCTGGGGCACCGGTGTGCGAGTCCCAGGGGAAGATGAGGAGGTGGCGATCGGATCAATGGCAGCACCAGTAGGCTGCGAGGCGGAGGCACCGCCTCGAGTGATCAACACTGATATGCTTTGGGTGGTGCCCCTGGACCTCGTGGTGACCCCGGCAAGGCTCGGTGGCTCCCTCACCGGGTGCTCGCTGGGTTTGTCGTCATTAGGGAGGGTGAAGAGGAGATCTACTACGCGCGGAGGAGAAGTCTTCCCCTCCCATCCCGGGTCACCTCCAAATCGGACATCTCCTCATTGCCAGACTCGCCGGAAGACACCACCATTAGGGCCTCGCTGGGCGCTGGTGGGACGAGCCCGCGCTCATTGAAGACGGGCATGGTGGCGGTGACCTATGCTCCGTCTGGGCGGCGGCACAACGAAAGATGGTGTTCACACATGACACGTCACCATGTAACCTCGACGCCGGGGGTGATGCACCGCATCTCACGTCGAAAGAGACCCGTCCGGAAGCGCGGTACGCAAGCAATCCGGTAGGTGCTTTTGAGGACCCGAAACCCCACACGCCCGGGAGGGACCCCAGGGCGCGCGGAGGCTATGGGCTTCCCTAGATCGACCTAATCGCCCCTAGGGCCTCGAGGTTCTCCGCCCTGCAATAAGAAGAACAGACGAAGAACGAGGAAGAAGAAGAACTAGGGTTAAGGAGAAAAGGAAAAAGATAAAAAGTGGTAGATGATTTTGTTGATTGTGTGTTGTTCAATCGGCCATCACCCTTAGGTATATAAGAGGTGGCTGGACTTCCCATGCAAGGAAAAGGCTTGGATCCACATCCAAAACCCTAGTCAAATTCGAAATCCGAACTTTCCAAAATTGTTCGGTTTACAACCTGGCTGTACCTTGCAGGCCACGTTTGAGGCAGAAAACGTCCTCGGAGGAAAACGAGCCCAAAAGCAATCTTCACCGTTCCGACGAGACGAACAACTTTCATGTTGAATGTTTTTTGATCAGAGGCCATCTTGAGGGAGTTTTCGGTTGTTTTCCGAAGTCTGTGGCAGAAAAATCCAAAACCCGGTCAAATATCCTTGGAGTGTCCGGCCAAACTCGGAGAAATCCAAAACCCGGATGATCATTCCCGGAGTGTCCGGCCATCCTGATTCAGCCGCGCATTTTCGGCTGTAACTTTTTGCATATGAACACCGATTGTGACATTTCTTATATCAAAATCAACCGCTTCAACGAGACGCACAACTTTCATGTTGAAACTTTTTTCATCTGAGGGTACCTTAATTGGGTTTCAAGACATTCCCTAATCTTTTTTCAACATGAGCATCTCTGAACTTGTCATAACTTTTGCATCCGATCTCTGTTTTAGACCATCTTCATATCCATCTTGATCTTCTCGAAGAGAGCCATCCCATGGTGACATTCAACAATAGGTTTGCATTAATCTTGACATAGCTTCAAGCTACTCTTTATGATCGTGCCACTTTTGAGCGTCAACACATGCCCCCCTGTTTTTCAGCAAAGCTAGCGTGCCGAAAAATAACTTGTGTCGTGTTGGTTCTAAGAACAATGTCAACACTCCATCGGCCAGTTATATGCTTAGGGCAATAATTATATATCGGCCATTATCATTTTTGAATGCTTGATCCAAACTTGGGAGAAACCTTCTCAACTTCATTAACAATCCGATGATAAAGATCCATGGATATGTATCTCAAGGTCATCCTCTGAACCATATTGTTTACCCTTTTGCTAGGATTTTGTAGATAATCAACAAAACTTTCCCCAATCCTTATTTCCGCCTGCATAAAAATTTCATTGGTGGCCGAAGCTATGGACTTCGTTTCGGCCTTACCTCTGTTGACAAGACGAAGCATCAGCTATTGAGAGAAATACAATACACCATGATTAACATAGTAGCCGAATGCTTGTTGTGCCAACTCTTTCAAATTCTCATGTCTAAATATATAAACAATTTTAAAGCAACTCAAGGTAAATTTTGCATCTAGACATACCCCAATATAAACTATAAGTGATTCATCAAAACATTGATAACCCTTGGATATTTTTTGCACTACTCATAACGAATCACCAAAAGCCTCAATATGTATAGCACCTATAGAAAGTAAAAGATTCAATCCGAATAATGGTGCATATTCAGCTTTGATTTGCCGTGCATAAAAATATTCTAAGTGGCATGAGGCTTCCAAAATAGTACCATCAGGAGATATATAAATACCACCAACACTTCGGCCATTGCTACGTATTGAACCATCAAAACATAATCTCCATAGTATTAAAGAGACAAGGCTAGTATCAATAGTATGCATGTCATTAATCTGATTTGAAGTAATAAAATCAACTATGATTTGGCCTCTTATAGATCTCAAAGACGCATAAGCCAAAACATATCCAAACAAAGTATAAGCCCCCTAGCCAAGTCTGTAACTATGAATTGGTATATGCATCATGTATTCAATGAAATCGGTCATCATGTCTCAACTCCATTCAAATATAAATATAAATCTCCATGAGCGCGTACCTTGTCTCGCTCTCCAATCAAACTAAGGACGATGTTAGAATATTGTACCGGCCATGCATTGACATACTCTTAGGATGATAGATAAATACTGGCCATTACCATGTAAACTTCATTCAAAGCACATATAGCCGAAATAAACAAATGAAATGACAAATCAAGTATTTCGGCCATTTGGGTCAGCAACAAACTTGTAGCTAATAAAATGTATAGTGACTTGGTAATACCCTTTCATGATGTTAGAAATTATATTGGATCCATGGATTAAAATAAGCTCATTGAGGGTTACCAATAATACATGATGACGAATTCTACGGCATAGGCATTAATGGCACAGTGGAAGAATATGGACAATGTGTAGACCGAAGATGGTGAAACCTTAATCTTGGTCCTTCATAGTTTTCACTCTTTTCCTTCTTCACCTTTGGCGCACTTCTTGTAGTCGAAGCTTGCACATAATTCTTATTTTGAGCACTTCCTTTGGGAACCCATGCCATGTTCTGAAAGGATCGAGAAGAGGTGTCTAGAGGGGGGTGATTAGACACTAAGTGCCAAAAGTTGCAGTTTTTAGTTTCTTTAAGTTGAAGTGGAGTTTAGGCACTAGTTTAACAAACACAATACATATCAAGCAAGCATGCAAAGAGTATATGAGCAGCGGAAAGTAAAGCATGCAACTTGCAAGAATGTAAAGGGAAGGGTTTGGAGAATTCAAATGCAATTGGAGACACGAATGTTTTTGTCGTGGTTCCGATAAATGGTGCTATCATAAATCCACGTTGATGGAGATTTCAACCCACGGAGGGTAACGGTTGCGCGAGTCCACGGAGCGCTCCACCCACGAAGGGTCCACGAAGAAGACACCTTGTCTATCCCATCATGGCCATCGCCCATGAAGGACTTTCCTCACTAGTGGTAGATCTTCACGAAGTAGGAGATCTCCTTGCCCTTACAAACTCCTTGGTTCAACTCCACAATCTTTGTCGGAGGCTCCCAAGTGAAACCTAGCCAATCTAGGAGACACCACTCTCCAAGAAGTAACAAATGGTGTGTTGATGATGAACTCCTTGCTCTTGTGCTTCAACTGATAGTCTCCCCAACACTCAACTCCCTCTCACAGGATATGGATTTGGTGGAAAGACGATTTGAGTGGAAAGCAACTTGGGGAAGGCTAGAGATCAAGATTCATATGGTAGGAATGGAATATCTTGGCCTCAACGAATGAAGAGTGGGTGGAGGGGTATATATAGCCTCCACACAAAAACTAACCATTACACACAATTTACCAATCTCGGTGAGACCAAAGTGAAAAACTCGGTCTGACTGATTTAGCAAACCTAGTGACCGTTAGGGTTTTCGGTGGGACCGACTAGATCAACTCGGTGGAACCGATGTGCTAGGGTTAGGGTAAAACCAAAACTCGGTTTGGCCGATTACTCAGACTCGGTGGGACCGATTTGGGTAATAAGCAAAACAGAGAGTTGGCCAAGCAAACTCGGTGGGACCGATTGCATATCTCGGTGGGACATAAAATATTGCAACAGGTAACAGAGAGTTTGCAAGCCCATCTCGGTGAGACCGAGATCCCATCGGTGAGACCGAACTAATTAGGGTTTCTGGCAATGGCTATGTTAACTGAACTCGGTGGCTCCGGATAGAAAGAATCGGTAGGGCCGAGTTTGACTTTTGGTTTAGATCATATGTGGATGTGGGAAGGTAGTTGAGGGTTTTGGAGCATATCACTAAGCACTATGAAGCAAGAACCTCATTAAACAACACCTCATCCCTCCTTGATAGTATTGGCTTTTCCTATAGACTCAATGTGATCTTGGATCACTAAAATATAAAATGTAGAGTGTTGAGCTTTGAGCTTGAGCCAATCCTTTGTCCTTAGCATTTTGAAGGGGTTCCACATTCTCTAGTCCATGCCACTTCATTGTTGAACTTATCTGAACCATACTAGGTAAAAGTGTTAGTCCAACAAGAGATATGTTGTCATTAATTAACAAAACCACCTAGGGAGCACTTGTGCTTTCAATCTCCCCCTTTTTGGTAATTGATGGCAACATACATCAAAGATTTAGATAAAGATATAGAGAATAGCAAGTAAAGCTTTGGAAAGACATGTAACAACAATAGGCTCCCCCTACTTGTATGCAATCATGTGAATATGGTATATAGAAGCATGTGAGAGCATAACCATGACAGAGTAGCAATGTGTTGCATGTATCTTGGCTATATGCATCAGAGAAAGTGATGAAAATATGAGAAATGTATCTTCATGCCCATGAGTCCTTGCAAACAGTATGTACATCGGCAAGAATTTCTCATACACATGACCATGATGCATATACTTACCTTGTGGTCTTGAGTTGGATAGGATGGGATGAACCTGCGTAAACAAGGTTAGATAACACAGATGCACCTACTAGCTAGAGCAAACAAAATAAACCACAAGAGTACCAAGACTGGGATGACATGTAGAGTGAGTACAGAGTACCATGATAGGTATTGACATGTCCCCAAAGAGAATGATATGCAATGACTTTAAGAATTTTCTTTCCCTTGGATGTCTTGCTCCCCCTGAATCTAGCATGGGATACTGGGAGAAGATAGGGAACAGAAAAACAGAGCTCAAAGAAACAAATGAACAGAGCTAATGCAAATAAGCACATATGAACATGTCTTTCCACCAAGAACATGTGGCATCTCTCCTCTTGAACATCAAGCATCTGGGATCCTTGAAGATTACCCTTTGCTGGAGTATTCCCTCCCATAGAGATCTCTCCCCCTAGAGATATGATTAAGCTTTGATGTGATCTCTCTCTCCCCCCCTTTGACATCAATTTCCAAGAAGGGTCTTCTGGAATTTGTTGTGAATGGGTTCGGTCCTTGAATCACAGTACAAAGCATTAAGGTAAATGTGATGCTTGTAGAGGACAAGATTCATTGAGTGGAGCTGGATCAAGAATAAAGCAGGAAGAAATGGCAAAATGTTTTTCCTGTAGTGAAATCGATGTCACCGAACCGTATGCTTCGGTTGCTCGGAGAATCTTCGGTTGGACCGGAAACATGAAACCGGTGGAACCGAGTTCATCACAGAAAAACACTTGTCACCTCAGCTCAATAGACAAATAAGATCTCACAAAGATTTGCAATGAATTGGATGCAGAAAAATGCAGAACAAAGTACAAAGAAAAGAAACTAAAAGGTCTAGATGAAGTTTGAAAGGGGAAACAAATATGCATGAGACAAGTGGAAGAACACAGAAAAGAACACAAGAGAACTTCATCTAGAGTTTGGCGGTGACAAAGTCACCTATGTTAGAGTACATTGACTTAGGAGTCAAGTGAGATCACTTGATCATAGGTCGTACTCATCATTTAAGCTCAAAAATGGGGTTACCATTTTTCGTTTAAGTATCTTGATGTATTCACATCTTGTTGAGTTGGTTTGACTCATGACTTGGAGTAAAGCTACTCTAAGATGGAATAACATACCTTGGATGGTGGTGTTGATCTTGATCATGTAGTTGAACTTGTTGGGTTGCTCAAGGTTGATGTAGCCCATCAAGAGTTGGGAGCACCCTTTGGATTTTGAGTTCATCTACCTACATGGGTTAGTTTTCTCAAGGAAGAGCACTTGTGTATCCAACATGACAATCATGAAACTCAACATAGAATTTGTCAAAGGATATGTTTGAAAGGTTTCATGCTTCCTTGTCATCAATCACCATTGTGTAGTGACGTGATGATGTAGAGATTGCTCAAGATGTGAGTGAATTGCAATCTCATAGAATTAGATTCATCCAAGTACCTACAAGGGTTAGGTAACATGCAAGATGCAAATTTTCAAGACATAAGATAATCATCATAGGAGAAATATCAAGAGATTAGTCGTAAGCTCAAATCTTGCATGTATCCAATGGAGTTCCTACTCCAAGTTTGAAGCGTCAATGATGTTAAATTCACCTCTTAACCCGCAAAACACTTTCTCATCAAGTGGTTTGGTGAATATATCCAATAATTGCTTATCGATGCGAACATGCTTAAGGTTTATGTCACCCTTAGCAACATGATCTCGAATAAAATGATGACGAACTTCAATATGCTTAGTTCGAGAGTGTTACACGGGATTGTGAGCAATCTTGATAGCACTTTCATTGTCACAAAGTAATGGAACATGTTTCACATATATCCCATAATCTTTAAGAGTTTGGGTCATCCAAAGTAATTGAGCACAACATGAACCAGCGGCAATGTATTCCGCTTCGGCGGTGGATAAGGATACCGAGTTTTGTTTCTTGGAAGACCAAGACACAAGAGATCTACCAAGGAATTGACAAGTACCCGAAGTGGGCTTTCTATCAACCTTGTCACAGGCATAGTCCGAGTCGGAGTAGCCAACAAGATCAAAGGAAGCCCTCTTTGGATACCAAATGCCAAAATTTGGTGTATGAATTAAGTATCTCACTATCCTTTTTATGGCCTTAAGATGACATTCCTTAGGAGAAGCTTGATATCGTGCACACATGCACACATTTAACATGATATCGGGACGTGAAGCACATAGATATAATAATGAACCAATCATAGAGCGATAAACCTTTTGATCAACCGGTTCACCATCTTTGGTCAAATCAAGGTGTCCACTAGTAGGCATGGGTGTAGTCATACCTCTGCATTCTTGCATACTGAACTTCTTGAATAAGTCCTTGGTGTACTTCATTTGAGAGACAAAGGTGCCTTCCTTAGTTTGCTTGATTTGCAAACCAAGATAGAATTTGAGTTCACTCATCATAGACATCTCAAACTTCTCCGACATTAGCTTCCCAAACTTTTCACTAAAATGAGGGTTAGTTGATCCAAATATAATATCATCAACATAAATTTGGCATACAAATAGTTCTCCATTAACCCTTTTAGTAAAAACATTAGAATCTATTTTTCCAATTTCAAAGCCTTTTTCAATAAGGAACTTGGTCAAGCATTTATACCATGCTCCGGGAGCTTGTTTAAGACCATAAAGGGCTTTGTGAAGCTTGTAAACATGATTAGGTTTCTTAGGGTTGACAAAGCCGGGAGGTTGCTTAACATAAACTTCCTCTTCAATTTCACCATTTAGAAAAGCACTTTTAATGTCCATTTGGTACAAGGAGATATTATGGTGATTAGCATAGGCAAGTAAGATGCGAATGGACTCAAGTCTAGCAACGGGAGCATATGTCTCACCATAGTCCATACCTTCGACTTGTGTGTAGCCTTGGGCGACGAGACGCGCTTTGTTGCGAACCACTTGTCCATCTTCATCTTGCTTGTTGCGAAACACCCATTTGGTACCGATAATGTTGTAGTTGTTTTCGGGCTTTTCAACCAATGTCCACACTTGATTTCTCTCAAAGTTGTGTAGCTCTTCATGCATAGCGTTTATCCAATCCGGATCTTCCAATGCTTCTTCAACCTTCATAGGTTCAATATGAGAGATGAATGAATAGTGTTCACAAAAGTTAGCTAAACGAGTTTTTGAGCGAGTGATTCTCCCGGTTTGGATCTCATTGTAGATTTGCTCCAAGGGATGATCTTTAGAAATTCTTGCTCGAACTCGTGAAAGCTTTTGCTTGGGTCTTTGTTGAAAATCTTCTTCATCTTGTTCTTCTTCTTGGCCTTCTTCATTGTTGGCGTTGTCGTTCTCTTATCATGGTGGATAAGGAGGTTGTTGACGTTCGTCTTGGTGCACTTCCTCGTTCCCTTCTTCTTGGTGTGTCCCACTCGTGGATGCTTCCGTATCAACTCTTGGTTCACCTTGTCGTCAGGTAGAAGCTTCCACTTGGACGGACGAGGTACTCTCCTTCACCTACATTGGATGAATCTTGCCAATAGACAAGTCTTGGATTTCTTCCAAGGGATCTTTGTCTCCTACATCAATTAGCAATTGCTCTACTTGCGAGCCATTAGATTCATCAAACATCACATCTACCATTTCTTCAACCTTTCGGGTGAAATTATTGTAGACATGGTATGTGTGAGAGTTTGAGCCATAACCAAGTAGGAAACCTTCATGAGACTTAGGAGCAAATTTAGAACGACGATGCTTATCAAGAATGTAGAATTTTGAGCCGAATACTCGAAAGTATCCAACTTGGGGTTTGTTACCAGTGAGGAGCTCGTATGCCGTCTTGCCGAGTAGCTTGTGAAGATACAAGCGATTTGTTGCATGACAAGCTGTCTCAACCGCTTCCGCCCAAAAGTGTTTTGGCGTCTTGTACTCATCAAGCATCGTTCTTGCCATCTCGATAAGAGTCCGGTTCTTCCTCTCAACAACTCCATTTTGTTGAGGTGTGTACGTAGCCGAGAACTCATGTGCGATCCCTTCTTCGTCAAGAAAGGTGTCCACATTTGCGTTCTTGAACTCCGTTCTGTTGTCGCTCTGAACCTTCTTGATCTTCACGTCAAATTGATTTTGGGCCTTCCTAGCAAAGTTTTTGAAGATCTTTTGGACCTGCGATTTTTCATCAAGAAAGAACACCCACGTAAATCTTGAAAAATCATCAACTATGACCAGACCAAATGAGTTACCACGGAGACTCTTGTAGGCATTTGGACCAAAGAGATCCATGTGAAGTAGGTCGAGTGGTCTTCTTGTGGTCATGATGTTCTTAGCACCATGACTTCCTCCAACTTGTTTCCCTGGTTGACAAGCACTACAAAGTCTATCCTTGTCAAATATGACATCATGAACGCCAAGGATATGATTTCCTTTAATGAGTTTGTCAAGGTTTCGCATGCCCACATGGCCTAGCCTTCTATGCCACAACCATCCTTTAGAAGATTTAGCAATTAAGAAAGTTTTAGGTTGAGCCTTTTTAGTGAAATCAACAATGTAAAGATCTCCTCTACGTATACCGGTAAAGACCATTTTATGATTATCTCTATGAAACACTTGGCAGTCTACTTCAGTAAATAGAACATTGAAACCGAAATTAGCAAGTCTAGATACTGAAAGTGAGTTGTAGCCAAGAGATTCAATGAGCATGACATTTTATATGGAGCTATCATGTGAGATGGCCACCTTACCAAGGCAAACCACCTTACCCTTTGAATTATCACCAAAAGTGACATACTTTGAGGGTCGTCATTTTCAGCAAGCTCACGGAACATGTCTTTATCTCCGGTCATATGATTAGTACATCCACTATCAAGGACCCATTCCTTTCCTCCAGCCATGTAGCCGCGAAGATTTGCCATAAGACCAAAGTGTCTCATCGCATCATCGAGATCATAGTCACTATCATCATCATCCTCATCCGAGTATTCATGTTCAACATCATCTTGTGATTGATCAATTCCTAGAGAGGGGAATTCATTAGATAAATGATCATTTCTATAGTTATCCTTATGAATTCTAATAGCTCTGGAAATGATATTGCTAATGATTCCAACATCTCCTTTGGCACTCGTCAGATTAGTAAGGTTAATTAAGCAGTCGCCAAATTTGGGATCATTGGAACTCATCTTAATCAAGGCAATAGACTTATGAAGGATTTCATCTAGATCTTTCAAGGAATAATTAGGAAAGTGTTCCTCAAGAAATTTCCATATGTTGTAGGCACACTTAAGAGTCGGCAAACATCCAATCAAGTTTCTAGGCAAGCCTCTAGTGATAACATTAACAGTTCTAAGATTGCGAATCATGTCAATTGATTCATCAAGGGTAGGATGCATGGGATCAACATGAGGTGCAGAAGGGCTAGCAATATACTTGTTCAAGTGATATTCATTAAAAATCTCAAGCATTTCATTTTTCCACTCATGAAAATATTCTCCATCAAGAATAGGCACTCTACGCCTAAGACTCCCCAAAGTAGACTCATCCATCTTCCTCCAATGGTGTTTAAACCAAGGCAATGGAAACCTGGCTCTGATACCAATTGAAAGGATCAAGAAGAGGTGTCTAGAGGGGGGGTGTGACACTAAGTGCCAAAAGGTGCAGTTTTTAATTTCTTTAAGTTGAAGTGGAGTTTAGGATTTAGTTTAACAAACACAAAACATATCAAGCAAGCATGCAAAGAGTATATGAGCAGCGGAAAGTAAAGCATGCAACTTGCAAGAATGTAAAGGGAAGGGTTTGGAGAATTCAAACGCAATTGGAGACACAGATGTTTTTGTCGTGGTTCCGATAGATGGTGCTATCGTACATCCACGTTGATGGAGACTTCAACCCACGGAGGGTAACGGTTGCGCGAGTCCATGGAGAGCTCCACCCACGAAGGGTCCACGAAGAAGAAACCTTGTCTATCCCATCATGGCCATCGCCCATGAAGGACTTGCCTCACTACCGGTAGTTCTTCACGAAGTAGGCGATCTCCTTGCCCTTACAAACTCCTTGGTTCAACTCCACAATATTTGTCGGAGGCTCCCAAGTGACACCTAGCCAATCTAGGAGACACCACTCTCCAAGAAGTAACAAATGGTGTGTTGATGATGAACTCCTTGCTCTTGTGCTTCAACTGAAAGTATCCCCTGTTGGGGAACACTGCAGAAAACAAACAATTTCCTACGTTTTCACCAAGATCCATCTATGAGTTCATCTAGCAACGAGTGATCGGATGCATCTACATACCTTTGTAGATCGCGAGCGGAAGCATTCAAAGAATGGGGATGAAGGAGTCGTACTCGTCGTGATGCAAATCACCGGAGATTCTAGCACCGAACGGACGGCACCTCCGCGTTCAACACACGTACGGTCAGCATGACGTCTCCTCCTTCTTGATCCAGCAAGGGGAAGGAGAGGTTGATGAAGATCCAGCAGCACGACGGCGTGGTGGTGGATGCAGCAGTCACCGCAGCACGGCTTCACCGAGCTTCTGCGGGAGGGAGAGGTGTAGCAGGGGAGAGGGAGGCGCCAAAGCTTCAGGGTGCGGCTGCCCTCCCTCCCCCCTTTTATATAGGCCCCCCTAGGGGGGTGCGCCGGCCCTAAGAGATGGGATCTCCTAGGGGGGCAGCGGCCAAGGGGGTGGAGTGCCCCCCAAGGCAAGTGGAGGCGCCCCCTCCCCTAGTGTTCCCAACCCTAGGCGCATGGGGGGCCCAAGGGGGGGGCGCACCAGCCCACTATGGGCTGGTTCCCTCCCCACTTCAGCCCATGGGGCCCTCTGGGATGGGTGGCCCCACCCGGTGGACCCCCGGGACCCTTCCGGGGGTCCCGGTACAATACCGTTGACCCCCGAAACTCTCCCGATGGCCGAAACTGTACTTCCTATATATAATTCTTCACCTCCGGACCATTCTGGAACTACTCGTGACGTCCGGGATCTCATCCGGGACTCAGAACAACTTTCGGGTTACTGCATACTTATATCTCTACAACCCTAGCGTCACCGAACCTTAAGTGTGTAGACCCTATGGGTTCGGGAGACATGTAGACATGACCGAGACGACTCTCCGGTCAATAACCAACAGCGGGATCTGGATACCCATGTTGGCTCCCACATGCTCCTCGATGATCTTATCGGATGAACCACGATGTCGAGGATTGAAGCAACCCCGTATACAATTCCCTTTGTCAATCGGTACGTTACGTGCCCGAGATTCGATCGTCGGTATCCCAATACCTCGTTTAATCTCGTTACCGGCAAGTCACTTTACTCGTACCGTAATGCATGATCCCATGACCAGACACTTGGTCACTTTGAGCTCATTATGATGATGCATTACCAAGTGGGCCCAGAGATACCTCTCCGTCATATGGAGTGACAAATCCCAGTCTTGATCCGTGTCAAGCCAACAGACACTTTCGGAGATACCCGTAGTATACCTTTATAGTCACCCAGTTACGTTGTGACGTTTGGTACACCCAAAGCACTCCTACGGTATCCGGGAGTTACACGATCTCATGGTCTAAGGAAAAGATACTTGACATTGGAAAAACTCTAGCAAACGAACTATACGATCTTGTGCTATGTTTAGGATTGGGTCTTGTCCATCACATCATTCTCCTAATGATGTGATCTCGTTATCAATGACATCCAGTGTCCATAGTTAGGAAACCATGACTATCTGTTGATCAACGAGCTAGTCAACTAGAGGCTTACTAGGGACATGTTGGTGTCTATGTATTCACACATGTATTACAATTTCCGGATAACACAATTATAGCATGAATAAAAGACAATTATCATGAACAAGGAAATATAATAATAATCCTTTTATTATTGCCTCTAGGGCATATTTCCAACAGTCTCCCACTTGCACTAGAGTCAATATTCTAGTTACATTGTGATGAATCAAACACCCATGCAGTTCTGGTGTTGATCATGTTTTGCTCTAGGGAGAGGTTTAGTCAACGGATCTGATACATTCAGGTCCGTATGTACTTTACAAATCTCTATGTCTCCATTTTGAACACTTTCACGAATGGAGTTGAAGCGACGCTTGATATGCCTGGTCTTCCTATGAAACCTGGGCTCCTTGGCAAGGGCAATAGCTCTAGTGTTGTCACAGAAGAGAGTCATCGGGCCCGACGCATTGGGTATGACTCCTAGGTCGGTAATGAACTCCTTCACCCAGACTGCTTCTTGTGCTGCCTCCGAGGCTGCCATGTACTCCGCTTCACATGTAGATTCCGCCACAACACTTTGCTTGCAACTGCACCAGCTTACTGCCCCACCATTCAAAATATACACGTATCCGGTTTGTGACTTAGAGTCATCCAGATCTGTGTCGAAGCTAGCATCGACGTAACCCTTTACGACGAGCTCTTCGTCACCTCCATAAACAAGAAACATTTCCTTGGTCCTTTTCAGGTACTTCAGGATATTCTTGACCGCTGTCTAGTGTTCCATGCCGGGATTACTTTGGTACCTTCCTACCAAACTTACGGCAAGGTTTACATCAGGTCTGGTACACAGCATAGCATACATGATAGACCCTATGGCCGAGGCATAGGGGACGACACTCATCTTTTCTCTATCTTCTGCCGTGGTCGGGCATTGAGCCGTGCTCAATCTCGTACCTTGCAATACAGCCAAGAACCCCTTCTTTGGCTGATCCATTTTGAACTTCTTCAATATCTTGTCAAGGTACGTACTCTGTGAAAGACCAATGAGGCGTCTCGATCTATCTCTATAGATCTTGATGCCTAATTTATAAGCAGCTTCTCCAAGGTCCTTCATTGAAAAACACTTGTTCAAGTAGGCCTTTATGCTTCCCAAGAATTCTATATCATTTCCCAGCAACAGTATGTCATCCACATACAATATGAGAAATGCTACACAGCTCCCACTCACTTTCTTGTAAATGCAGGCTTCTCCATAAGTCTGCATAAACCAAAACGCTTTGATCATCTCATCAAAACGAATGTTCCAACTCCGAGATGCTTGCACCAGCCCATAAATTGAGCGTTGGAGCTTGCACACCTTGTCAGCATTCTTAGGATCGACAAAACCTTCCAGCTGCATCATATACAATTCTTCCTTAAGGAAACCATTAAGGAATGCCGTTTTGACGTCCATTTGCCATATCTCATAATCATAGAATGCGGCAATTGCTAACATGATTCGGACGGACTTCAGCTTCGCTACGGGTGAGAAAGTCTCATCGTAGTCAACCCCTTGAACTTGTCGATAACCCTTAGCGACAAGCCGAGCTTTATAGATGGTCACATTACCATCCGCGTCTGTCTTCTTCTTAAAGATCCATTTATTTTCTATGGCTCGCCGATCAACGGGCAAGTTAGTCAAAGTCCATACTTCATTTTCATACATGGATCCTATCTCGGATTTCATGGCTTCCAACCATTTGTCGGAATCCGGGCCCGCCATCGCTTCTTCATAGTTCGAAGGTTCACCGTTGTCTAACAACATGATTTCCAAGACAGGGTTGCCGTACCACTCTGGTGCGGAACGTGTCCTTGTGGACCTACGAAGTTCAGTAGCAACTTGATCTGAAGTTTCATGATCATCATCATCAACTTTCTCTCTAGTCGGTGCAGGCACCTCAGGAACATTTTCTTGAGCTGCGCCACTTATCGGTTCAAGAGGTAATACTTCATCAAGTTCTACCTTCCTCCCACTTATTTCTTTCGAGAGAAACCCTTTCTCTAGAAAGGACCCATTCTTGGCAACGAAGATCTTGCCTTCGGATCTGAGGTAGAAGGTGTACCCAACAGTTTATTTAGGGTATCCTATGAAGACGCATTTTTCTGATTTGGGTTCGAGCTTTTCAGGTTGAAGTTTCTTGACATAAGCATCGCATCCCCAAACTTTTAGAAATGACAGCTTAGGTTTCTTCCCAAACCATAATTCATATGGTGTCGTCTCAACGGATTTTGACGGAGCCCTATTTAAAGTGAATGCGGCAGTCTCTAAAGCATAGCCCCAAAATGACAGCGGTAAATCGGTAAGAGACATCATAGATCGCACCATATCTAATAGAGTGCGATTACGACGTTCGGACACACCATTACGCTGAGGTGTTCCAGGCGGCGTGAGTTGTGAAACTATTCCACATATTCTTAAGTGTGTGCCAAATTCGTGACTCAAGTATTCTCCCCCACGATTTGATCGCAAGAACTTGATTTTCCTGTCACATTGATTCTCAACCTCACTTTGAAATTCCTTGAACTTTTCAAATGTCTCAGACTTGTGTTTCATTAAGTAGACATACCCATATCTACTCAAGTCATCAGTGAGGGTGAGAACATAACGATAGCCACCGCGAGCCTCAACACTCATTGGACCGCACACATTAGTATGTATGATTTCCAATAAGTTGGTTGCTCGCTCCATTGTTCCTGAGAACAGAGTCTTGGTCATTTTACCCATGAGGCATGGTTAGCACGTGTCAAATGATTCGTAATCAAGAGACTCTAAAAGTCCATCTGCATGGAGCTTCTTCATGCGTTTGACACCTATGTGACCTAGGCGGCAGTGCCACAAGTATGTGGGACTATCATTATCAACCTTACATCTTTTGGTATTCACACTATGAATATGTGTAGCATTACGCTCGAGATTCATTAAGAATAAACCATTCACCATCGGAGCATGACCATAAAACATATCTCTCATATAAATAGAACAACCATTATTCTCGGATTTAAATGAGTAGCCATCTCGAATTAAACGAGATCCTGATACAATGTTCATGCTCAAAGCTGGCACTAAATAACAATTATTGAGGTTTAAAACTAATCCTGTAGGTAAATGTAGAGGTAGCATGCCGACGGCGATCACATCGACCTTGGAACCATTCCCGACGCGCATCGTCACCTCGTCCTTCGCCAGTCTCCGTTTATTCTGCAGCTCCTGCTTCGAGTTACAAATGTGAGCAACCGCACCGGTATCAAATACCCAGGAGCTACTACGAGTACTGGTAAGGTACACATCAATTACATGTATATCACATATACATTTCGTGTTGCCGGCCTTCTTGTCCGCTAAGTATTTGGGGCAGTTCCGCTTCCAGTGACCACTTCCCTTGCAATAAAAACACTCAGTCTCGGGCTTGGGTCCATTCTTTGGCTTCTTCCCGGTAGCTTGCTTACCGGGCGCGGAAACTCCCTTGCCGTCCTTCTTGAAGTTCTTCTTACCCTTGCCTTTCTTGAACTTAGTGGTTTTATTCACCATCAACACTTGATGTTCCTTTTTGACTTCTACCTCTGCCGATTTCAGCATTGAATATACCTCAGGAATGATCTTTTCCATCCCCTGCATATTGAAGTTCATCACAAAGCTCTTGTAGCTCGGTGGAAGCGACTGAAGGATTCTATCAATGACCGCGTCATCTGGGAGATTAACTCCCAGCTGAGTCAAGCGGTTATGCAACCCAGACATTTTGAGTATGTGCTCACTGACGGAACTATTTTCCTCCATCTTACAGCTGAAGAACTTGTCGGAGACTTCATATCTCTCGACCCGGGCATGAGCTTGAAAAACCATTTTCAGCTCTTCGAACATCTCATATGCTCCATGTCTCTCAAAACGCTTTTGGAGCCCCGGTTCTAAGCTGTAAAGCATGCCGCACTGAACGAGGGAGTAATCATCAGCACGTGTCTGCCAAGCTTTCATAACGTGTTGGTTCTGTGGGACGGGTGCGTCACCTAGCGGTGCTTCTAGGACATAATCTTTCTTGGCAGCTATGAGGATGATCCTCAGGTTCCGGACCTAGTCCGTATAGTTGTTGCCATCGTCTTTCAGCTTGGTTTTCTCTAGGAACGCGTTGAAGTTGAGGACAACATGGGCCATTTGATCTACAAGACATATTGTAAAGATTTAGACTAAGTTCATGATAATTAAGTTCATCTAATCAAATTATTCAATGAACTCCCACTCATATAGACATCCCTCCAGTCATCTAAGTATAACATGATCCGAGTTAACTAGGCCGTGTCCGATCATCACGTGAGACGGACTAGTCAACATCGGTGAACATCTTCATGTTGATCGTATCTTCTATACGACTCATGCTCGACCTTTCGGTCTTCTGTGTTCCGAGGCCATGTCTGTACATGCTAGGCTCGTCAAGTCAACCTAAGTGTATTGCGTGTGTAAATCTGGCTTACACCCGTTGTATTCGAACGTTAGAATCTATCACACCCGATCATCACGTGGTGCTTCGAAACAACGAACCTTCGCAACGGTGCACAGTTAGGGGGAACACTTTCTTGAAATTATTATGAGGGATCATCTTATTTAAGCTACCATCGTTCTAAGCAAATAAGATGTAAAACATGATAAACATCACATGCAATCAAATAGTGACATGATATGGCCATTATCATTTGCTCCTTTTGATCTCCATCTTCGGGGCTCCATGATCATCGTTGTCACCGGCATGACACCATGATCTCCATCATCATGATCTCCATCATCGTGTCTTCTTGAAGTTGTCTCATCATCTATTACTTCTACTACTATGGCTAACGCTTTAGCAATAAAGTAAAGTAATTACATGCCGTTTATGTTGACACGCAGGTCATAGTAAAAAATAAAGACAACTCCTGTGGCTCCTGCCGGTTGTCATACTCATCGACATGCAAGTCGTGATTCCTATTACAAGAACATGATCACATAAATCACATATATCATTCATCATTCATCACAACTTTGGCCATATCACATCACAAAACACTTGCTGCAAAAACAAGTTAGACGTCCTCTAATTGTTGTTGCATGTTTTACGTGGCTGCAAGAGGGTTCTAGCAAGAACGTTTTATTACCAACGTTAAAGCCACAACATGATTTGTCAACTTCTATTTACCCTTCATAAGGACCCTTTTCGTCGAATCCGCTCCAACTAAAGTGGGAGAGACAGACACCCGCCAGCCACCTTATGCAACTAGTGCATGTCAGTCGGTGGAACCGGTCTCACGTAAGCGTACGTGTAAGGTTGGTCCGGGCCGCTTCATCCCACAATACCGCTGAAGCAAAATAAGACTAGTAGCGGCAAGAAAGTTGACAACAACTACGCCCACAACAAATTGTGTTCTACTCGTGCAAAGAGAACTACACAGAGACCTAGCTCATGATGCCATTGTTGGGGAACGTTGCAGAAAACAAAAAATTTCCTACGTTTTCACCAAGATCCATCTATGAGTTCATCTAGCAACGAGTGATCGGATGCATCTACATACCTTTGTACATCGCGAGCGGAAGCGTTCAAAGAACGGGGATGAAGGAGTCATACTCGTCGTGATCCAAATCACCGGAGATCCTAGCGCCGAACGGACGACACCTCCGTGTTCAACACACGTACGGTCAGCGTGACGTCTCCTCCTTCTTGATCCAGCAAGGGGAAGGAGAGGTTGATGAAGATCCAGCAGCATGACGGCGTGGTGGTGGATGCAGCAGTCACCGCAGCAGGGCTTCGCCAAGCTTCTGCGAGAGGGAGAGGTGTAGCAGGGGAGAGGGAGGCGCCAAAGCTTCAGGGTGGGGCTGCCCTCCCTCCCCCCCTTTTATATAGGCCCACCTAGGGGGTGCGCTGGCCCTAAGAGATGGGATCTCCTAGGGGGCGGCGGCCAAGGGGGTGGAGTGCCCCCCAAGGCAAGTGGAGGCGCCCCCTCCCCTAGGGTTCCCAACCCTAGGCGCATGGGGGGCCCAAGGGGGGGTGCACCAGCCCACTATGGGCTGGTTCCCTCCCCACTTCAGCCCATGGGGCCCTTCGAGATGGGTGGCCCCACCCGGTGGACCCCCGGGACCCTTCCGGTGGTCCCGGTACAATACCGTTGACCCCCAAAACTCTCCCGATGGCCGAAACTGCACTTCCTATATATAATTCTTCACCTCCGGACCATTGCAGAACTCCTCGTGACGTCCGGGATCTCATCCGGGACTCCGAACAACTTTCCGGTTACTGCATACTTATATCTCTACAGCCCTAGCGTCACCGAACCTTAAGTGTGTAGACCCTACGGGTTCGGGAGACATGTAGACATGACCGAGACGACTCTCCAGTCAATAACCAACAGCGGGATTTGGATACCCATGTTGGCTCTCACATGCTCCTCGATGATCTCATCGGATGAACCACGATGTCGAGGATTGAAGCAACCCCGTATACAATTCCCTTTGTCAATCGGTACATTACTTGCCCGAGATTCGATCGTCGGTATCCCAATACCTCGTTCAATCTCGTTACCGGTAAGTCACTTTACTCGTACAGTAATGCATGATCCCGTGACCAGACACTTGGTCACTTTGAGCTCATTATGATGATGCATTACCGAGTGGGCCCAGAGATACCTCTCCGTCATATGGAGTGACAAATCCCAGTCTTGATCCGTGTCAACCCAACAGACACTTTCGGAGATACCCGTAGTATACCTTTATAGTCACCCAGTTACGTTGTGACGTTTGGTACACCCAAAGCACTCCTACGGTATCTGGGAGTTACATGATCTCATGGTCTAAGGAAAAGATACTTGACATTGGAAAAACTCTAGCAAACGAACTATACGATCTTGTGCTATGTTTAGGATTGGGTCTTGTCCATCACATCATTCTCCTAATGACGTGATCTCGTTATCAATGACATCCAATGTCCATAGTCAGGAAACCATGACTATCTGTTGATCAACGAGCTAGTCAACTAGAGGCTTACTAGGGACATGTTGGTGTCTATGTATTCACACATGTATTATGATTTCCGGATAACACAATTATAGCATGAATAAAAGACAATTATCATGAACAAGGAAATATAATAATAATCCTTTTATTATTGCCTCTAGGGCATATTTCCAACATCCCCAACACTCAACTCTCTCTCTCACAGGATATGGATTTGGTGGAAAGAAAATTTGAGTGCAAAGCAACTTGGGGAAGGCTAGAGATCAAGATTCATATGGTAGGAATGGAATATCTTGGCCTCAACACATGAGTTGGTGGTTCTCTCTCAGAAAATGTGTATTGGAAGTGTAGGTATGTTCTCTCTCAGAAAATGAGTAGGTGGAGGGGTATATATAGCCCCCACACAAAAACTAACCGTTACAGACAATTTAGCAATCTCGGTGAGACCGAAGTGAAAAACTAGGTCTGACCGATTTAGCAAACCTAGTGACCGTTAGGATTTTCGGTGGGGCCGACTAGATCAACTCGGTGGAACCGATGTGCTAGGGTTAGGGTAAAACCAAAACTCGGTTTGACCGATTACTCAGACTCGGTGGGACCGATTTGGGTAATAAGCGAAACAGAGAGTTGGCCAAGCAAACTCGGTGGGACCGAAAATATTGCAACAGGTAACAGAGAGTTTGCAAGCCCATCTCGGTGAGACCGAGATCCCATCGGTGAGAACGAACTGATTAGGGTTTCTGGAAATGGCTATGTTAACTGAACTCGGTGGTTCCGGATAGAAAGAATCGGTAGGGCCGAGTTTGACTTTTGGTTTAGGTCATATGTGGATGTGGGAAGGTAGTTGAGGGTTTTGGAGCATATCACTAAGCACTATGAAGCAAGAACCTCATTAAACAACACCTCATCCCTCCTAGATAGTATTGGCGTTTCCTACAGACTCAATGTAATCTTGGATCACTAAAATATAAAACGTAGAGTCTTGAGCTTTGAGCTTGAGTCAATCCTTTGTCCTTAGCATTTTGAAGGGATTCCACATCCTCTAGGCCATGCCACTTCATTGTTGAACTTAACTGAACCATACTAGGTAAAAGTGTTAGTCCAACAAGAGATATGTTGTCATTAATTACCAAAACCACCTAGGGAGCACTTGTGCTTTCATGTTCCTTTCTTCAAGTTCTTGTGCACTAAGTTTTTGTAATTCCCTCTTTTGCCAATACGATGAGCCGAGTGGGCATCTCAGCTGTGATTCCGTTTTGACCAATGGCAATTGCTTTTTGGCCTTGTGCACTCTCAAGTTATTTTCTTCACATTTGGCACTTTGATTCTCAATAATTGGTTGCTTTGTCTCATTGCCTTTCGTAGCCTATGTCAACATTTTAATTGGCTCTTTTTCATTTGAGATCAAATCTGAAGTTTCACTCTTACGACCATCTCTTTTAACACAGTAAACTTGTTTGACCACCTCTTTCTTCTTCCTTGAGTTCTGGACCGATCCCTTATAATTGAAACGGTCTTTAAAATGTGATTGTTCAAATGTTAATCTTCTCGGAGCTGCATAATATTGGTGAGATGGTCTAAAATAAGATGGAGAATGTGCCCTTGTATCATACCTGTCCCATGTTGGATATGGATCTATATGAGCATAGGGAGGCACCCATGGCATTGGCGGCACAAAATGAGGATATGAATATGTTGCATCAAAATTCTCACTTTGCCAATACCGATCCTCACATTTGCGCCATGGGGGTGATCTTGGTTTCTTTGCATGATTTGGCCAACCAACATTCTTCTCTTCACTCTTCTTTTGATATTTATCCAATAGTTCAGCGAAGGTGATTTTTGATCTCTTACACTTCGCTTATTTCGGCCTTTATTTTCTTTTGGTTTGCTTTCGTCGATCATTGCATTTGCTTGCTGCCCCCAGTCCTTGGCGTCTCCATTGTAGCTTTGATGGAATTCTCGTCCTCAAGATTATGTTCATTATGCTCTTCAAAAACTTCTTTCCTTGAAAGCTTGATCCCATCACCTGCAGTTTTTACCTTCTCTTTAAATGGATCACCTTGAAGCAGCCGATGCAAAAACATTTTGCCATCGGGACCAATCAGAATAGACTGGTCATCTCTTGGTATTTCAACAAATTTCAATCGTCCTTTATCAATGGCCGATTTAACTATTTGACGAAACATTTTGCAATCCTCAAAACTATGCTTGAACGAATCATGCAACTTACAATACATTCGTCATTGAATTGATGGCTTGACATGGTGATCAAGAATTCTTATGTAATTATTTTTCAGCAACAAATCAAATATTTGATCACACATGATTGAATTGAAGGTAAACTCTTTATTTTCTATCCAATATTGCTGTGAGAACGGCTTTGGAATTAAGCAAACGAATGATTCAGATTTTGCATCACACCATTCGGATATGCATTGTGTTTAGCACTCTATCTCCGATGTCTTTGGGAAAGATATTATACTAGCATCGGTTTTCTCAACAGAATTTAACCTTGGCTTTAAATTTATAAAATGAAATTAGTTACAACATACATGTCTCAATTGAGACCAAGTGCAAGCCAAGTACAAAATAAGAAAAGCTACCCAAATAGATATGAAATTTAGATAAAGCAACGGGATAAGCTTTGGCTGCAACAATAAGTCATTATCAGTCTTTATAAATGGCATCATTGGTTGACCGATATGTTCTATAACAATTTTATTGCTAACAAGTAAATTACCCTTCTTCATTGGTCTTTCAAAATTAATTATGAGGATTTTTCTAATAGATGCATCAACAATAAAGTTCTGATAAATATGAAAATAGGTAAATTACTCGCGAAACATACCTCTTCAAATACATTGGGAGAGCATGATGGTTGTATCACTTTAATAATACTTTTCTCTGTCTTTGGATGTATCCCCAATGCCTTTTCATCACCCTTTTCTTCATTCTGTGCATTGTCACTTTGAAGGTCCTTATGAATCGAACTTTGTTCGGCTACTTATCCTTGCCCTTGAGGCTTGTCAATTTCTATGGCATGGAACTCATAGGGCAGGAAGTAGGTTCCCTTAACTTCAGAAAAATCAAGCATCGTCATTTTGCTATGCTTGCCATGCCCTTTCTCAATAATGCTTGCCTCTTTTGATTTGATGGACTCAGAATATAAAATACTTGATTCATCTTTTTGAACTGAAGCACCTTCATGTTCCAAATCATCCTTCTTTTTATTGATTATACCAATTGGCAATGCTTCTTTTATTTGAGCCAATTCTTTCTCTATTTGTTTCTAGCGGCGAGCGGCAAAATTGGCTTTTAGTTTTTTCTCAATTTCATCCCACTATGGATATGATCGACCCCCTATGCTTTTAGATTCTTTTGGCAATGACACACGAGTGTTGCTGAAATTTTGCAATTGTGTAGGGCGGTGTATAATATGATGTAGTACTAGGTGAAGGCATATGCATTGTTGTAAAACCATATTTTTTCTCGCCAATTTTATCAATTGGCAAAGATTCATCTTCTTGCAAAACTCTAGTTTTTATTGCCACATAATCAGGAAATAGCCCTTTTTCATGTTGTTCAAGGCAAAGAGCACTAATCCTCTTATTTTTGGCTAAACTCTTCAATGCAGCCACGACTACCTCATCTTCTACAATTTGGCACAACCGCTCCTATAAAATTTACATTTATTTGGCTATGACCAGAAAGGACAGAAGCCGAATTATGTACATCTCCAGTTGTGTATGGTGCTGAAAAATTATTGTCATGAGGTGTAGCATATGATGGTTGAGAGTAACTGGCCGAATAGCTAGTAGCAGTATGGCCAATTCTCCTATCCATCAGCAAGGTTGGATTCACATATTGCAAATTAGTTGCCGATGAATAAAAGGGTGAAACACGTTCTTGTATGCCATTGGAATTTTAACATCGGGAGTTTCAAATTGGTTAACCAAACCCATCATGTTGTTCATCGGCATGTGGATTTGTGGGGTTGCCGATGCATGAGAGTTAGGACACATATGTTGTATGTTACTAGTATCATAAGAAGTTGAAGCATGTAAATTACTTTGAATCGGCCTATGCACATAATTAGATGCATTATTGAAAAAACTAGGGTTGGCCGATAGAGTATACTCATAGAATGACACCATATGAATTAATTGCATCTACAGTAGGGAATTCGGTATTCCTGTTACCTTTGTAGATTGCAAACCCTAGATGACGATCTCTTCGTAGCAATAACGGGGTGGATACCGTTCAAAGCTTCAACCCCAGCGGAGTCGCCAAAAAGTGTGTTCGCACACGAACACGTCACCGTATACCCTCGACGCCGGGGGTGATGCACCGCAGCTCATGTCGAAGGAGACCCGTCCGGAAGCGCGGTACCAAGCAATCCGGAGGGTGCTTCTGAGGACCCGAAACCCCACACGCCCGGGAGGGACCCCGTCAGGGCGCGCGGTGGCTATGGGCTGCCCTAGGTCGACCTGATCACCCCTAGGGCCTCGAGGTTCACCGCCCTGCTGAAGGAACTATACCCTAGAGGCAATAATAAATTTGTTATTTATATTTCCTTATATCATGATAAATGTTTATTATTCATGCTAGAATTGTATTAACCGGAAACTTAGTACATGTGTGAATACATAGACAAACAGAGTGTCACTAGTTTGCCTCTACTTGACTAGCTCATTGAATCAATGATGGTTATGTTTCCTAACCATAGACATGAGTTGTCATTTGATTAACGGGATCACATCATTAGAGAATGATGTGATTTAATTGACCCATCCGTTAGCTTAGCACGATGATCGTTTAGTTTGTTGCTATTGCTTTCTTCATGACTTATACATGTTCCTATGACTATGAGATTATGCAACTCCCGAGTACCGGAGGAACACTTTGTGTGCTACCAAACGTCACAACGTAACTGGGTGATTATAAAGGTTCTCTACAAGTGTCTCCGATGGTGCTTGTTGAGTTGGCATAGATCGAGATTAGGATTTGTCACTCCGATTGTCGAAGAGGTATCTCTGGGCCCTCTCGGTAATGCACATCACTATAAGCCCTGCAAGCATTGTGACTAATGAGTTAGTTACGGGATGATGCATTACGTAACGAGTAAAGAGACTTGCCGATAACGATATTGAACTAGGTATGAGGATACCGACGATCGAATCTCGGGCAAGTAACATACCGATCACAAAGGGAACAACATATGTTGTTATGCAGTTTGACCGATAAAGATCTTCGTAGAATATGTAGGAACCAATATGAGCATCCAGGTTCCGCTATTGGTTATTGACCGGAGACGAGTCTCGGTCATGTCTACATAGTTTTCAAACCCGTAGGGTCCGCACGCTTAAAGTTCGGTGACGATCGGTATTATGGGTTTATGTGTTTTGATGTACCGAAGGTAGTTTGGAGTCCCGGATGTGATCACGGACATGACGAGGAGTCTTGAAGTGGTCGACGCGTAAAGATTGATATATTGGACGGCTATATTCGGACACCGGAAGTGTTCCGGATTGTTTCGGAGAAAACTAGAGTGCCGGAGGGGTTACCGGAACCCCTCGAGGAAGTATTGGGCCTTAGTGGGCCTGAGGGGAGAGAGAGGGCTGCAGCCCAGGAGGTGGCGCGCCCCCTCCCATGAGGAGTCTGAATTGGACTAGGGGAGGGGGCACAGCCCCTCTTTCCCTCTCCCTCTCTTTCCTTCCCCCTTCCCCCTTCCTAGTAGGACTAGGAAATGATGAATCCTACTCCTACTAGGTGGAGGATTCCTCCTCTCCTTGGGGCGCACCAAGGCCGGCTGGCCTCCCCCTTGCTCCTTTATATAAGGGGGCGGCGGCACCCAAAGACACACAAGTTGATTGTTCCCAGCCGTGTGCGGTGCCCCCCTCCACCATAATCCACCTCGATCATATCGTAGCGGTGCTTAGGCGAAGTCCTAGGGTGGTAGCAACATCATCACCGTCATCACGCCGTCGTGCTGACGGAACTCTCCCGCAAAGCTCTGCTGGATAGGAGTACATGGGACTTCATCGAGCTAAACGTGTGCTGAACTCAGAGGTGTCGTGCATTCGGTACATGGATCGGTCGGATCATGAAGACGTACGACTACATCAACTGCATTCTCATAATGCTTCCACTTATGGTCTTCGAGGGTACGTGGACGATAGTCTCCCCTCTCGTTGCTATGCATCACCATGATCTTGCGTGTGCGTAGGATTTTTTTGAAATTACTATGTTCCCCAATAGTGGCATCTGAGCCAGTTTTATGCGTAGACGTTATATGCACGAGTAGAACACAAAGGAGTTGTGGGCGTGGGTACATACATATTGCTTGCCGTCACTAGATGAATCTTGATTCAGCGGCATTGTTCGATGAAGCGGCCCAGACCGGCATTACGCGTATGCTTACGCGAGACTGGTTCTACGGACGTGCTTCGCACACATGTGGCTAGTGGGTGTCTGTTTCTCCAGCTTTAGTTGAATCAGATTCAATGAACAGGGTCTTTCTGAAGATCAAAAAGCAATCACTATACCACGTTGTGGTTTTTTATGCGTAGGTAAGAACGGTTCTTGCTCAGCCCGTAGCAGCCACGTAAAACTTGCAACAACAAAGTAGAGGACGTCTAACTTGTTTTTGCAGGGCATGTCGTGACGTGATATGGTCAAGACATGATGCTAAATTTATTGTATGAGATGATCATGTTTTGTAACATAGTTATTGGCAACTGGCAGGAGCCATATGGTTGTCTCTTTATTGTATGAACTGCAATCGGCATGTAATTGCTTTACTTTATCACTAAGCGGTAGCGATAGTCATGGAGGCAATAGTTGGCGTGACGACGACGATGCTTCGGCGGAGATCAAGGTGTCAAGCCGGCGACGATGGTGATCATGACGGTGCTTTGAAGATGGAGATCACAGGCACAAGATGATGATGGCCATATCATATCACTTATATTGAATGGATGTGATGTTTATCTTTTATGCATCTCATTTTGCTTAGATCAACGGTAGCATTATAAGATGATCTCTCACTAAATTTCAAGGTATAAGTGTTCTCCCTCAGTATGCACGTTCCGAAAGTTCATCGTGCTGCACAGTAGAATTAAGTCCTGGAAGCACCGCTAGGTGCCAAACCCGCTGCAGGAGCAACGCCAGATGTTATGAACGTCTAGCAGAGCAAAGCTGATGACTACTGGATAGTTCAGTGTGCCATGCTTTACGTCTTAGAACCGAGACTTGAACGATGTTTCGAATGTCATGGAGCATATGAGATGTTCCAGGAGTTGAAGTTAATATTTCAAGCAAATGCCCGGATTGAGAGATATGAAGTCTCCAATAAGTTCTACAGCTGCAAGATCGAGGAGAATAGTTGTGTCAGTGAACATATACTCAGAATGTATGGGTACGACAACCACTTGACTCAACTAGGACTTAATCTTCCTGTTGATAGTGTCATTGACAGAGTTCTTCAATCACTGCAACCAAGCTACAAGAGCTTCGTGATGAACTATAATATGCAAGGGATGGGTAAGACGATTCTCGAGCTCTTTGCAATGCTAAAGGCTGTGCAGGTAGAAATCAAGAAGGAGCATCAAGTGTTGATGGTAAACAAGACCACCAGTTTCAAGAAAAAGGGTAAAGGGAAGAAGGGGAACTTCAAGAAGAACGGCAAGCAAGTTGCTGCTCAAGTGAAGAAGCCCAAGTCTGGACCTAAGCCTGAGACTGAGTGCTTCTACTGCAAAGGGACTGGTCACTAGAAGCGGAACTGCCCCAAGTATTTGGCGGATAAGAAGGATGGCAAGGTGAACAAAGGTATATGTGATATACATGATATTGATGTGTACCTTACTAATGCTCGCAGTAGCACCTGGGTATTTAATACTGGTTCTGTTGCTAATATTTGCAATTCGAAACAGGGGCTACGGATTAAGCGACGATTGGCTAAGGATGAGGTGACGATGCGCCTGAGAAATGGTTCCAAAGTCGATGTGATCACGGTCAGCACGTTACCTCTACATCTACCTTCGGGATTAATTTTAGACCTGAATAATTGTCATTTAGTGCTAGCGTTGAGCATGAACATTATATCTGGATCTTGTTTAATGCGAGACAATTATTCATTTAAATCTGAGAATAATGGTTGTTCTATTTCTATGAGTAATATCTTTTATGGTCATGCACCCTTGAAGAGTGGTCTATTTTTGATGAATGTCGATAGTAGTGATACACATATTCATAATATTGAAGCTAAAAAATGCAGAGTTGATAATGATAGTGCAACTTATTTGTGGCACTACCATTTAAGTCATATTGGTGTAAAGCGCATGAAGAAACTCCATTCTAATGGACTTTCGGAATCACTTGATTATGAATCACTTGGTACTTGTGAACCATGCCTCATGGGCAAGATGACTAAAATGCCGTTCTACGGAACTATGGAGCGAGCAACAGATTTATTGGCAATCATACATACTGATGTGTGTGGTCCGATGAATATTGAAGCTCGCGGCGGGTATCGTTATTTTCTCACCTTCATATATGATTTGAGCAGATATGGGTATATCTACTTGATGAAACATAAGTCTAAAACATTTGAAAAGTTCAAAGAATTTCAGAGGGAAGTGGAAAATCATCGTGACAAGAAAATAAAGTTTCTACGGTCTGATAGTGGAGGAGAATATTTGAGTTACGAGTTTGGCCTTCATTTGAAACAATGCGGAATAGTTTTGCAACTCACGCCACCCGGAACACCACAGTGTAATGGTGTGTCCGAACGTTGTAATCGTACATTACTAGATATGGTGTGATCTATGATGTCTCTTACTGATTTACCGCTATCGTTTTGGGGTTATGCTTTAGAGACGACTACATTCACGTTAAATAGGGCACCATCTAAATCCGTTGAGATGACACCTTATGAACAATGGTTTGGCAAGAAACCAAAGTTGTCGTTTCTTAAAGTTTAGGGCTGCGATGCTGAAAGCACAAGTGCTCCCTGGGTGATTTTGGTAATTAATGTCAACATATCTCTTGTTGGTCTAATGTTTCTACCAAGTATGTTTCAGACAAGTTCAACAATGGAGTGGCATGGACTAGAGGATGTGGAACCCCTTCAATATGCTAAGGACAAGGAATTGGCTCAAGTTCAAAGCTTAGGACTCTACATTTTCTATTTTAGTGATCCAAGATCACATTGAGTCCATAGGAAAGCCAATACTATTAAGAAGGGATGAGGTGTTGCTTAATGGCTTGCTTGCTCAAAGTGCTTAGTGATATGCTCCAAAGCCCTGAACCACTTTCTCACTTCCAAATATGTCCCACACCAAATATCCAACTCGGCCCCACCGATTCTTTCTATCCGGCGCCACCGAGTTTAGTTGACATAACCACTGCTAGAAACCCTAATCAGTTCGGTCTCACCGACGGGATCTCGGTCTCACCGAGATGGGCTTGCAAACTCTCTGTTAGCTATTGCAGTATTTTCGGTCCCACCGAGATATACAATTGGCCCCACCGAGTTTTCTTGGCCAACTCTCTGTTTCTCTTATTACCCAAATCGGTCCCACCGAGTTTGAGTAATCGGTCAAACCTAGTTTTGGATTTACCCTAACCCTAGCACATCGGTCCCACCGAGTTGATACAGTCGGTCCCACTGAAACACCTAACGGTCACATTATGAACCAAATCAGTCTGACCGAGTTCTCTGGATTGGTCCCATCGAGTTCGGTGATTTGTGTCTAACGGTTAGATTTTGTGTGGAGGCTATAAGTACCCCTCCACCCACTCTTCACTCATGGAGAGAGCCCTCAGAACATGCCTACACTTCCAATACACATTTTGTGAGAGAGAACCACCTACACTTGTGTTGGGGTCAAGATATTCCATTCCAACCACATAAATCTTGATCTCTAGCCTTCCCCAAGTTTCTTTCCACTCAAATGTTATTTCTACCAAATCCAATCCTATGAGAGAGAGTTGAGTGTTCGGGAGACTATCATCATCAACACACCATTTGTTACTTCTTGGAGAGTGGTGTCTCCTAGATTGGCTAGGTGTCACTTGGGAGCCTTCGACAAGATTGTGGAGTTGAACCAAGGAGTTTGTAAGGGCATGGAGATCGCCTAGTTCATGAAGATCTACCTGAGTGAGGCAAGTCCTTCGTGGGCGACGGCCATGGTGGGATAGACAAGGTTGCTTCTTCGTGAACCCTTCGTGTACTCGCGCAACAATTACCCTTCGTGGGTTGAAGTCTCCATCAACGTGGATGTACGATAGCACCACCTATCGAAACCACGCCAAAAATCTCCATGTCTCCAAATTGCGTTTGCACACTCCAATCCCTTCTCTTTACATTCTTGCAACTTGCATGCTTTACTTTCCACTGCTAATATACTCTTTGTATGCTTGCATGCTTGCTTGATATGTATTGTGAATGTTTGAACTTGTGCTAATACTCCACATGAACCTAAAGAATTAAAAACTGCAACTTTTCTTGATTAGAGTCTATTCACCCCCCTCTACCCCCCTCTAGGCCCCTCTTCTCGATCCTTTCAATTGGTATCAGAGAATTGGTCTCCATTGCCTTGGTTTAAACACCTTTGGAGGAAGATGGATGTGTCTACTTTGGGGAGTCTTAGACGTAGAGTTCCCATTCTTGATGGAGAGTTCTTCTATGAGTGGAAAAATGAAATGATTGAGATTTTCAATGAATATCATTTGAACAAGTACATTACTAGCCGTTGTGCACCTCATGTTGATCCTTTGCATCCTACCCTTGATGAGTCTATTGACATGATCCGCAACCTTAGAACTGTTGATCTTATCACTAGAGGCTTGCCTAGAAACTTGATTGGACATTTGCCTACTCTTGATTGTGCCTACACTATATGGAGATTCCATGAGGAACGTTTTCCAAACTATTCCTTGAAGAACTTAGATGAGATTCTTCATAAGTCCATTGCCTTGATTAAGATGAATTTCAATGATTCCAAATTTGGTGACTGCTTATTTGAACTTACAAATCTTATGAGTGCCAAAGGAGATGTTGGAATCATTAGCAATATCATTCCCAAAGCTATTAGAATTCATAAAGACAACCATAGAAATGAAAATCTATCTAATGAATTACCCTCTCTAGGAGTTGATCGATCACAAGATGATGTTGAACATGGATACTATGACGAGGATGATGATAGTGATTTTGATCTTGATGATGCAATGAGACACTTTGGTCTTATGGCAAATCTTCGCGGCTACATGGCTGGAGGGAAGGAATGGGTCCTTGATAGTGGATGTACTAATCATATGACCAGAGATAAAGATATGTTCCGTGAGCTTGCTGAAAACGACGGACCTCGAAAGTATATCACCTTTGGTGATAACTCAAAGGGTAAGGTGGTTGGCCTAGTTAAGGTGGCCATCTCACATGATAGCTACATACAAAATGTCATGCTCGTTGAATCTCTTGGGTGCAATTTGCTTTCAGTATCTAGACTTGCTAATTTCGGTTTCAATGTCCTGTTTACTGAGGTAGATTGCCAAGTGTTTCGTAGACACAACCGTAAAATGGTCTTTACCAATATACGTAGAGGTGATCTTTACATTGTTGATTTCACTAAAAAGGCTCAACCTAGAATTGCTTAATTGCTAAATCTTGTAAAGGCTGGTTGTGGCATAGAAGACTAGGTCATGTGCGTATGCGAAATCATGATAAGCTTATTAAAGGTGATCATATCCTTGTAATAAAAGATGTCATATTTAATAAGGATAGACTCTTTAGTGCTTGTCAGGCAAGAAAACAGGTTGGAGGAAGTCATCTCGCGAAGAACATCATGACCATTAGAAGACCACTCGAGCTACTTCACATGGATCTCTTTGGTCCCAATGCCTACAAGAGTCTCGGTGGTAACTCATTTGGTCTAGTCATAGTTCATGTTTTTTCAAGATTTACGTGGGTGTTCTTTCTTGATGACAAATCGCAGGTCCAAAAGATCTTCAAAAACTTTCCTAGGAAGGCCCAAAATCAATTTGACGTGAAAATCAAGAAGGTTCGGAGCGACAACGGAACGGAGTTCAGAACGCAAATGTGGATATCTTTCTTGATGAAGAGGGGATTTCACATGAGTTCTCAACTACGTACACACCACAAAAAATGGAGTTGTTGAGAGGAAGAACCGGACTCTTATTGAGAAGGCAAGAACAATGCTTGATGAGTATGTCGGTGTCAAAACTGGCGGATCTCGGGTAGGGGGTCCCGAACTGTGCGCCTAAGGCGGATGGTAACAGGAGGCGGGGGACACAATGTGTACCCAGGTTCGGGCCCTCTCGATGGATGTAATACCCTACTTCCTGCTTGATTGATCTTGATGATATAAATATTACAGGAGTTGATGTACCACGAGATCGTAGAGGCTAAACCCTAGAAGCTAGCCTATGATTATGATTGTTGTCGTCCTACGGAATAAACCCTCCGGTTTATATAGACACGGAGGGGGCTAGGGTTACATAGAGTCGGTTACAAGGGAGGAGATCTACATATCCAAATTGCCAAGCTTGGCTTCCACGCAAAGGAGAGTCCCACCCAGACACGGGACGAAGTCTTCAATCTTGTATCTTCATAGTCCAATAGTCCGGCCAAAGTATATAGTCCGGTAGTTCGAGGACCCCCTAATCCAGGACTCCCTCAGTAGCCCCTAAACTAGGCTTCAATGACGATGAGTCCGGCGCACAGATTGTCTTCGGCATTGCAAGGCAGGTTCTTCTCCAAATTCCGAATACTTGTCGAGTAGTGTTCGGCTTCCCATGGATGTTGCACTCCTTGGCTTCTATGCCTAATAATGGCTATCCTCCATGTGTTGAGCGAATGCGAGAAGTCGGGGCATTTTTACACTTGCCACCCTAACCATGTGAGTAAATCGTCTATTTAAAGAGACAGGGATCCTCAGATCCAGATCACACCATCCTCCCACAACGAGTATACATCGGAGCACGCCCGGAAAAGTACATCCCATCATGGCCAGCCATCGCAGCTCCTCCTCTCGCTCCCATAGCCCTAATCCAAGCAATTGGAAGAAGTGTTTCGTCCCCCACAGCCAATTAGTAGAGTTACAGACCCAGGGGTTTCTCCCTCCAGCGTATATGGTCCCCGTTCGAGCCGGACTTGCCACTTACAACGGCGGGGAGCAAGCAGAGAGCTTTCCCAACCCATCCATGGGGGAGCGGGTATGCCTTGTCCCTTACTTATTAAGGGGGCTTGGATTTCCAATCCATCCGTTCCTCCACGGGCTCCTGGAGTTCTACGGCCTCCAGCTACATAACTTTACTCCTGCCTCCATATTACACATCGCTGACTACGTCGCCCTTTGCGAGCTGTTTTTGGGCCGTGAAGCTCATTTCGAGCTATGGAAGAGGATATTCTGCCTCGTACCCCGTACACAGGAGGGGTCAATATATCAAGTGGGCAGAGCCGAGATATGGCGCATCGCCGGGACCGGATACCTGTTTGGTACTCCAAAGAAGACATCCGAAGACTGGCCTTCGGAGTGGTTTTATATGGAGGACATCCCCCTTCCGGACCCTATTTGGATGGGCCTTCCTGAGTTCAATAACGCCCCTTTGAAGAAACGCCGCAGTTGGCGCCCTTGGAGCCCCCAGGAGGAAGATAACAGAGAGGTCCTTTACCTGATGGGCCAGATAAAAATGCTGGCCAAATCAGGATTGACAATAATCGAGGTTATGTCAATATGTACAATGCGGGGGGTGCAGCCACTTCAATATCGGGGACAACCCATGTGGCACTTTAACGGAGAAGACGATGCCACCCGCTATGGTCGTAAGGGACCGGACTCCGTCGCTGCTCTAGTGAAAATATTTTCTGATTTATATAAAGGTGAGGAAGAGGAGTTCATCCGCATTAAGCCACGAGATGGATTCTCCATGTACAACCCCCCAAACTGGGTGAGCAGCTACTTTCTACTCCAGACCTTCCAGCATTCTTCGTCATAAGTATTTACCTTGCTATTTCATAGCAGGAACTGCGAAAAGCTGTGAGGGAGGTCCACAACCCGTCTCCACAACCAAAGGACCCTGACCGGGCCCTCGACCCCGGACTCGAAGAAGATCTGGACATATTTGTGGAGCTCATCGATAGGACGTTCCATTAGTTAAGCTCCAACGGTGCCTTGGTGTCCATCATACCCGATTATCCTGGACTGCTCCCTACATCACATGTAAGTAAAACCGGAGTCCCAACTTCCGAGAAGGATCCCTTTTTTCGCACTTCGGCTACCGCACACAAATGGTGTATTACAGGGAAGGCCCTCGGGACGCCATGCCGCACCTGCAGTGACTCACAAACAAGGGGCACCGAAGCCGGGTAGGCTTAAAAGGAAGGCGGTTAGGACTGAGACGCCATCACAGAGGTATGAAAAAGAACCCAGCTCCGTGGTTGTCGTCTTTTAAAATATAATAACGTCCATGGTTCCTGGCAGGAAAAATGCTTGTCGGACCATATTCGGAGAGCCTGCTGGCCCAGCCTCCACCAGCTGGGCTCCAGAGCCGGACTTAGAGGCAGACACTAACATGGGGCCAACACCGGATGTTCCTCCTACAGAGGATGCAGATAGGATGTTTGCTACGAATTCCTAAGTGGAGAGTGCCATGAATCACAGGCGTCGCCGGGCCATACTCCGCGACGCTTGTTTCTCTCAAGAGGCGTTTGATGCCTTCAACTCAGGAGACGCGTACATCCGAGCTGCTCAAAATGGTCTTGCCCGAGCCACGGACCAGTATGTAAAGGATATACGGGTAAGAAAATCTAATAATTATGTATATCAGTAGCCCCTGAGACTTGAAATAGTTGGCACAACTGATTTAAGGATCACTGTTTGCGTAGGTTCTTACGGAGAAGAATACCCAGTTGTCTCAAGAGGTGGAGGAGTGCAAAGCCCAGCTACGGGCCAGAGTTTCCGCAATGAAGTAGTCCGAGAAGGCCCCATCTGGTAACACTTGTTTCTATCTAAAAGAATGACATGTACCAGTTAGTATTTGGCATGCATGCAAATCTAAGAATAGATTCTGCAGATGATCCCGGAGTGAATCCGGAGGTCGTGCGAGGGGATGAGAAACATGCTCAACGATAGCTAAAGGCTGGTGAGCACGTGCTTATGCAGGTTAGGCGGGAGAAAAACGATCTCCAAGATGCCAATACCCGGCTGGGCATTGAACTGAAAGATGTTCGGGCCCAACTTGCTGAGTCCGTAAAGGAGAATAAGAGGCTTTGACGCAGCATTTTTAGTAAGTGCTTGAACGAACTTTTATAGAGTTCGGCGAAGAAACTGGCTAACAGAGTTATATCTGTAGGTATGCTGACGGGTCGACCTGTAGAGGAGATGCCCAGGTTTGCGGGTGATCTTCTGCCAGAGCTCTCACAACTGCACGAACAAGTTCGGCAGGTGATGCAGGGCATTTCCCAAGCCTTGTGGCCATCCGCCTCCCTGCCAAGAGGCACGGGGGAGCTTGTAGAGATGCTCAAGGGAGCGCGACAGCGCTTCCAATTATGGAAGGTATCAGCCTGCCGACAAGGTGTAAGGGAAGCCTGGGCCATGGTGAAGATGTGATATACCAAGGCTGACCCGAACCACATGGTCGAGGCCGGACCTATGGGGTCTGATGGGAAAGAGATCTCTGTCAGTTTGGTGTATGACCAGGTGAAATTAGCCGCAAAGTATTCCCAATAGGATTGTAGGCTAGACAGCCTGTTGGATGGTATAGAAGAAGAATTTAGTCAGTCTAAGTGACTGTGTACATCAAGTGACATATATTGTCCCTAGCCGGATTGTAAATCATTCGTCATGGAGGACCTTTTCGCTTCGACCTCCGGACCCGACAGTCCGGAGTGTATCCGAATACCTGCTCAGTTATGTAAAAACTGGGGTACGCGTGGAAACCGGGAGTAGGGGTCATAAGTGCTTGAACAGAGAAGTACCCAACTAGCTATGTTATATTACATGGATAGTAAGAAACATCTTCCGGGGAGAATAGTTCCGTTAAGGGTTCCTTTCCCTGGGTACGCATGCATTAATGTGCATGTCCGAACTGCGAAAAGAGACGCAGAATATAAAGATCTGGGGGCATGTATTACAATAAATAAAAGTCATCTTTTGTTCACCAATCGAGTATTCCCTTAAGAACGCTAGCTTTCGGCTTCACCCAGTCTGAGGTACACATCCGGCTGACCCGGCGGTAACAATCGCAGAGGTGCTCCCCTTATGCCCTAGCCGAATTAACGGGAACGTAGGGCATAAACACAAGAGCCAGGCAACCCACCTTGTCCAAAACTTATGTCATATCGATGCATATAATGGCGAAGAAAATGTACATGTGGGAAAGTAACACATGTGCGGGGGGCATAGAGCCCTGAATATAGTTATATTAAGCTTCTGTATAAGAAGCCACCAGGTATAATGAGCACGCCTAGCGTATCAAGACTGTGTAGTCAAGACACATTTTAACCTTTTAAGGCCGTGAAGAAAAAGGGAAGAAAGAAAGAAAGAAAGAAAAGACAGATAACGGATATATAAAAAATTGAAGGAGGTAAGGAGACGAACACAGAGTCCGGCACTAGGCATACAACCTTCGGAGTCTGGCTGCGTTCCATGGGTTTGGCTCAAGTCGATTGTCCGATGCATCCGGCAGACGGTATGCTCCACCGGTCAAAACTTTGTCAACAATGAAGGGACCTTCCCATTTGGGTTTGAGCTTGTTCGTTTTCTTCTTCGATAGGCGTATAAGGAGTTCCCCAATGTTATAAGTTTTGGCCCGTACTTCTCTACTTTGATACCGCCGAGCCTGTTGCTGATAGAATGCGGAGCAGGCTTTTGCCACGTCACGCTCCTCCTCCAGGGCGTCCAAACTGTCCTGCCGTTCAAGCTCGGCTTCTTTCTCTTCGTACATGCGCACTCGAGGTGAGTCATGAATGATGCCGCAGTGCAGTACCGCCTCTGCGCCGTACACCATAAAGAATGGTGTGTATCCGGTAGTGTGATTCGGCGTGGTCTGTAGCCCCCATAGTACGGAGTAAAGCTCCTCCACCCAGTGCGTATCTGATTCCCTTCAGGGATCGCACTAATCTAGGTTTAATGCTGCTCATGATAAGACCATTTGCTTGCTTGACTTGACCGTTAGTTTGTGGGTGATAGGCAGAGACATAATCGAGCTTAATGCCCATGTTGCTCCACCAAGTTTTTACATTGTCGGCTGTAAAGTTCGAGCCGTTATCGGTGATGATGCTGTGGGGGCACCGTAACGGTGTACAACCCCGGATATGAAGTCTATCAATGGTCCGGACTCGGCTGTTTTAACTGGTTTGGCTTCTATCCATTTGGTGAATTTATGCACCATGACCAATAGGTATTTTTTCTTATGGCTTCCCCCTTTAAGGGGTCCGACCATATCAAGCCCCCAGACCGCAAAGGGCCAAGTAATGGGGATTGTTTGGAGATCGGTAGCTAGCAGATGGCTTTGGTTTGCAAAAAGCTGGCAACCGATGCAACGTTGAACAAGGTCCTGTGCGTCTCCTCGGGCCGTCGGCCAGTAAAAACATGTACGGAAGGCCTTGCTTACAAGAGACCGAGCTGCGGCATGGTGGCCGCCAAGTCCAGAATGAATTTCTGCCAAAAGTTGCCGTCCTTCCTCTTCGGAGATGCACCTTTGAAGTACTCTGGTAGTGCTTTTCTTATAAAGCTCTCCCTCGTGGACCTTGTAGGCTTTAGACCACCGCACAATGCAATGTGCCTCGTTTGAGTCATCAGGGAGTTCTTGCCTAGTTAGGTAAGCCAAGAAGGGTTCTGTCCACGGGGAGATGATAACCATAATCATGTGGCTGAAGGTGTTATTTCGATGGCAGAGCCTCCGATTACGTCAGAGTGTTCGGGGTCTGGTGTTGTGACCGGATCTGGACTGTTTTTGCTGGTTTCCCCTTCCCACACCACGGATGGCTTAAACAACCTTTCCAAGAAGATATTAGGTGGGACAGGGTCGCGCTTAGCACTGATGCGGGCGAGGATATATGCCGCTTGATTGTTTTCTCGGACCACATTGTGGAATTCGAGGCCCTCGAACCGAGCTGACATTTTGAGGACGGCGTTGCAGTAAGCCGTCATTTTTGGCTCCTTGGCATCAAAGTCTCCATTTATTTGAGCTATTGCGAGGTTCGAATCCCCCCGCACCTCTAGGCGTTGAATGCCCATGGAGATTGCCATCCGGAGACCATGCAACAGGGCCTCATATTCTGCTGCTTTGTTGGAGTGTGAGTATAATATTTGGAGTATGTATTGGACTGTATCTCCGATGGGGGATGTCAGGATGACGCCTGCCCCTAGACCAACCAGCATCTTAGAGCCGTCAAAGTGCATGATCCAATTGGAATATGGGCCGTACTCTTTAGGGAGTTCCGCTTCCATCCATTCGGCAACTAAATCAGCTAGTACTTGCGACTTAATGGCTCGCTATGGTTTATATGTTATGTCGAACGGGAGGAGCTCGATAGCCCATTTAGCAATCCGGCCCGTGGCATCGCGGTTATTTATTATGTCATTGAGTGGTACTTCGGAGGCCACCGTAATTGAACACTCTTGAAAGTAGTGTCATAGTTTCCGGGATGCCATGAAGACCGCATATGCTATCTTTTGATAATGTGGGTACTGTGATTTGCATGGAGTGAGGACGGTGTATACGTAGTATACCGGCTTTTGAAGTGGGAACTTATGTCCGTCCTCTCTTGTTCGAGGACGAGCATTGCGCTTATAACTTGGTGTGTTGCTGCTATATATAACAGCGTTGGTTCACCGACATTTGGCTTGGCCAAGATTGGGTTGCTGGCCAATACGGCTTTTATTTCTTCCAATCCGGCCATGGCCGCATCCGTCCACTCAAAGTGTACGGTGCATCGAAGAAGGCGATAAAGAGATAGTGCCTTTTCTCCTAATCGGGAGATAACGCGGCTTAAGGCAGCCACACTTCCAGTTAACTTCTAGATTTGCTTGAGGTCTGTTGGGATAGCCAACTGTGAGAAAGCTCGGATTTTAGCCCGATTTGCTTCAATTCCTCTATTGGAGACGATGAAGCCCAAGAGCTTTCCGGCGGGCACGCCGAAAACGCATTTTTCCGGATTGAGCTTGATGTCATATGTTCGGAGATTGTCAAACGTGAGCCTCAATTCATCTATTAAGGATTCGACGTGTCTTGTTTTAATGACCACATCGTCTACGTATGCCTCCACTGTTTTGCTGATTTGTGTTTCCAGGCATGTCTGAATCATGCGTTGATAGGTTGCATCGGCGTTTTTGAGCCCGAAAGGCACGGTGTTAAAACAGAAGGGGCCGTATGGAGTGATGAATGCCGTTGGGGCTTGATCGGGCTCCGCCATCTTAATTTGATGGTATCCGAAGTATGCGTCGAGGAAGCACAATGAGTCGTGTCCTGCAATAGCGTCGATAATTTGATCGATGCAGGGGAGGGGGCAAGGATCCTTGGGGCAAGCCTTGTTAAGGTCCTTGAAATCGACACATAGGCACCAAGATTTGTCCTTCTTTTGTACCATCACCAGGTTTGCTAGCTAGTCCGGATGTTTTATTTCTCTAATGAATCCGGCCTCGAGTAACTTGGCTAGCTCTTCTCCCATGGCTTGTCGCTTAGGCTCAGAGAAACGCCGAAGAGTCTGCCTGACTGGCTCGAACCCCTTTAGAATGTTAAGACTATGCTCGGCCAGCTTGCATGGGATTCCTGGCATGTCTGAAGGATGCCAGGCGAAGATGTCCCAATTCTCATGCAAGAACTCCTGTAGTGCGGCGTTTGTTGTGGGGTTCAGCTGTGCCCCGATGGATGCTATTTTTGTAGGGTCCGTTGGGTGGACCTGGAATTTGATTATTTCGTCCACTGGTTTAAAAGAGGTGGACTTGAGTCTTTTGTCGAGTATCACATCGTCCCTGTCCACCGTGGAGTGCAGCGCAGTTAGTTCTTCGGTCGCAAGGGCTTCAGATAACGCCTCGAGGGCTAGTGCAGCGGTTTTATTTTCGTCGTGGAGTGCTATGTACAGATCACTAGCCAGAGTGATGATTCCATTGGGCCTGGGCATTTTGAGCTTCATATACCCGTAATGGGGTATAGCTTGGAAGATCGTGAATGCCTCCCGCCCAAAAAGGGTGTGGTATCCGCTACTGAACGGGGCCACTTGGAATGTGATTTCTTCGGACCTATAATTCTCCGGCGTGCCGAATACCACATCTAGTGTGATTTTTCCCGCACATCGTGCCTCCCGACTAGGGATGATTCCTCTGAAGGTCGTGCTGCTTTCCTCAATGCGGCTCTTGTCTATTTCCATTTTGCTAAGAGTTTCCTCGTAGATGAGGTTTAATCTGCTGCCACCGTCCATGAGCACCTTAGTAAGCCGGAAGCCGTCCACAATTGGACTAAGGACCAAAGCGGATGGTGCTCGGGCTGTTCGGAATTGAGGTTCATCACTGGCATTGAAGGTTATGGCTGTGTCGTTCCATGGATTTATTGCTGCAACGTGGCAGACTTCGGCAAGGCTGCTGAGTGTTCGCTTGCGCCTATTATTTGAGGCGAAGGTCTAGAATACTGTCAATACTGTATTGTTATTTTTCCACGGGATGGTGCTCTGTTGTATTGTTGATGGGGATATCCTCGCCACTCTTGGCCACCTGCCGGAGTATCCAACATGCTCTAAGGCTGTGTGTTGGCATGGTATCCGCTGTGCTGTGAATTTTGCATGGCCCATTGAGCCATCCCTCCAATACAGTTCTACGCCCTGTAGTGGGCTTTTGTTTCTTTGTAATTGGATCGGGTGACTTACGAGAGTACACCCTTTTAGTTCGGACGAGGGGGGGGGGGGTTTAGTGAGAGCCGGGGGGTCCCAGAATTTTGTTTGGGTTTTCCAGGCGCTTTCCATCGCACAGTACTTCCGTACTATGGCCGCCAAGTCAGCAAAGTGTGCAATGTCACGGCGACTTATGGCGTTGAGGATTCCCTTGTCCATGCAATTTTTGCAAAAGAATGAAATTGCATCTTCCTCGCGACAGTCCTTGACCATGCTCATTGCAAGGAGGAATCTGGCCCAATAGTGATGTACTGTCTCTTGGGGCTCTTGTCTAATCTGGGAAAGATCACTTGAGTCTAGGTGGGCGGGCAGATTTAGGTCCGAACCCTGACCCGATCTGAGACCCAGGGGCGGAGGAATTTCCGAGCTTGGCAGTTTGGACTCCCGGATGTTGCCCAATAGTTCTGGCCCGCTGTCTGATTCTACGTTCCAAGCTTGGGCCATGTCCTCCCATGGACGGGTATCCGGCTCGGAGAGCTCGGGAATCTGAACATAGTTTGTCCTCAAATTTGAGGAAGAATTGCTACATTGCTCCTCCACCACCGCTAACTGATGGGTGACCGGCGGAGAGTTAATCTCCCTTTGGTTGGGTTTAAGCCCGATCCGATCATAGTCCGTTGCGACTCCCAGGGCGGCGATCCGATCCAAGAGCTCTTTCAAGTAAGAGAGCTCTATTGGATCCATATTCTAGGCGAATCCCGAGCCGACGTGGAGGCTGTTTTTGATGACCCGAGAAGTCATCATCGGCGCGATGGCCGAACGGGCAGTCATGACGAAGCCGCCTAGTCGGAGAGTTTGGCCTACAGCCAGGGCTCCCCCCGAGGTAATGTTGTCCTTGACAAAAAGATGAGCCATCAAGCCTTATCATGGCGGCACAGTGGAACTCTCAATGAAAGCACCAATGTCGATGTCAAAACCGGCGGATCTCGGGTAGGGGGTCCCGAACTGTGCGTCTAAGGTGGATGGTAATAGGAGGCGGGGGACACAATGTTTACCCAGGTTCGGGACCTCTCGATGGAGGTAATACCCTACTTCCTGCTTGATTGATCTTGATGATATAAGTATTACAAGAGTTGATCTACCACGAGATTGTAGAGGATAAACCCTAGAAGGTAGCCTATGATTATGATTATTGTGGTCCTACGGACTAAACCCTCTGGTTTATATAGACACCGGAGGGGGCTAGGTTACACAGAGCTGGTTACAAGGGAGGAGATCTACATATCCGAATTGCCAAGCTTGCCTTCCACCCAAAGGAGAGTCCCACCCGGACACGAGACAAAGTCTTCAATCTTGTATCGTCATAGTCCAACAGTCCGGCCAAACTATATAGTCCGGCAGTCCGAGGACCCCCTAATCCAGGACTCCCTCAGAGTACAAGAATCCAAAACACTTTTGGGCGAAAGCGGTTGAGACAGCTTGTCATGCAACAAATCGCTTGTATCTTCACAAGCTAATCGGCAAGATGGCATACGAGCTCCTCACCGGTAACAAACCCCAAGTTGGATACTTTCGAGTATTCGGCTCAAAGTGCTACATTCTTGATAAGCATCGTCATTCGAAATTTGCTCCTAAATCTCATGACGGTTTCCTACTTGGTTATGGCTCAAACTCTCACACTTACCGTGTCTACAACAATTTCACCCGAAAGGTTGAAGAGACGGTAGATGTGAAGTTTGATGAATCTAACGGCTCGCAAGTAGAGCAATTGCCAATTGATGTAGGAGACAAAGACCCTTCGGAAGCAATCCAAGACTTGTCTATTGGCAAGATTCGTCCAATGGAGGTGAAGGAGAGTACCTCGTCCATCCAAGTGGAAGCTTCCACCTCACGACAAGGTGAACCAAGAATTGATATGGAAGCATCCACAAGTGGGGCACACCAAGATGAAGAAAACAAGGAAGTACACCAAGATGAACGTCAACAACCTCCTTCTCCACCATGACAAGAGAATGACAACGTCAACAATGAAGAAGGCCAAGAAGAATATCAAGATGAAGAGGATGTTCCAGCCTGAGCCAAGCCAAAACTTCCATGAGTTCGAGCAAGAATCGCTAAAGATCATCCCGTCGAGCAAATCTACAAGGATATCCAAACCGGGAGAATCACTCGCTCTAAACTCATTTGGCTAACTTTTGTGAACATTACTCATTCATCTCTAGCATTGAACCTATGAAGGTTGAAGAAGCATTGGAAGATTCGGATTGGATTAGGGATATGCATGAAGAGCTACAGAACTTTGAGAGAAATCAAGTGTGGACATTGGTTGAGAAGCCCGACAACAACCACAACAACATTGGTACCAAATGGGTGTTCGCAACAAGCAAGATGAAGATGGTCGAGTCATCCGCAACAAAGCCCGCCTAGTCGCCGAAGGTTACACTCAAGTCGAAGGTACGGACTATGGTGAGACATATGCTCCCATTTCTAGACTTGAGTCCATTCGCATGTTACTTGCTTATGCTAATCACCATGATATCACCTTGTACCAAATGGACATTAAAAGTTCTTTTCTAAATGGTGAAATTGAGGAGGAAGTTTACATTAAGCAACCTCCCGGCTTTGTCAGTCCTAAGAAACCTAATCATGTTTACAAACTTCACAAAGCCCTTTATGGTCTTAAACAAGCCCCTAGAGCATGGTATAAATGCTTGACCAAGTTCCTTATTGAAAAAGGCTTTGAAATTGGTAAAATTGATTCTACTCTTTTTACTAAAAGGGTTAATGGAGAACTATTTGTGTGCCAAATTTATGTTGATGATATTATATTTGGTTCAACTAACCCTCGTTTTAGTGAGAAGTTTGGAAAGCTAATGTCGGAGAAGTTTGAGATGTCTATGATGACTGAACTCAAATTCTTTCTTGGCTTACAAATCAAGCAAACTAAGGAAGGTACCTTTATCTCTCAAACAAAGTACACCAAGGACTTATTCAAGAAGTTCAATATGCAAGAATGCAAAGGTATGTCTACACCCATGCCTACTAGTGGACATCTTGATTTGACCAAAGATGGTGAACCGGTTGATCAAAAAGTTTACCGCTCTATGATTGGTTCATTGTTATATCTATGTGCCTCTTGTCCTGATATTATGCTAAGTGTGTGCATGTGTGCACGATATCAAACGGCCCCTAAATAGTGTCATCTTAAGGCCGTGAATAGGATAGTGAGATACTTAATACACACATAAAATTTTGGCATTTGGTATCCTAAGAGGTCTTCTTTCGATCTTGTTGGTTACTCCGATTCGGACTATGCCGGAGACAAGGTTGATATAAAGTACACTTCGGGTACTTGTCAATTTCTTGGTAGATCTCTTGTGTCTTGGTCCTCCAAGAAACAAAACTCGGTATCCTTATCCACCACCAAAGCGGAATACATTGCTGCTAGATCATGTTGTGCTCAATTACTTTGGATGACCCAAACTCTTAAAGATTATGGGATATATGTGAAACATGTTCCATTGCTTTGTGACAATGAAATTGCTATTAATATTGCTCACAATCCTGTGCAACATTCTCGAACTAAGCATATTGAAGTTCGTCATCATTACATTCGAGATCATGTTGCCAAAGGGGACATTGATCTTAAGCATGTTCGCATCGATAAGCAATTAGCGGATATATTTACCAGACCGCTTGATGAGAAAGTCTTTTGCCGTTTGAGAGGTGAATTGAACATCATTGATGCTTCAAACTTGGAGTAGGAACTCCATTTGAATACATGCAAGTCATGAGCCTTTGACTAATCATTGATATTTCTTTCATGATTCTATCTATATGTCTTGGATATTTTTGCACCCTTGCATGCTATCTAACCCTTGTAGGTACTTGGATGAATCTAAATCCATGAGATTGCAACTCACTCATATCTTGAGCAATATCTACATCATGAAGTCTCTACATAATGGTGGTTGAAGACAAGGAAGCACAAAACTCTTCAAACATATCCTTTGGCACATTCTACATTAAGATTTATGATTGTCATTTTGGATACACAAGTGCTCTTCCTTGCAAAAGCTAACCCATGTAGGAAGATGAACTCAAAATTCCAAGGTGGTGCTCCCAACTCTTTATGAGCTACATCAACCTTGAGCAACCCACACAAGTTCAACTACATGATCAAGATCAACACCGCCACCCAAGGTATGTTATTCCATCTTAGAGAAGCTTTACTCCAAGTCATGGGTTAAAGCAACTCAACAATATGTGAATATATCAAGATGCTTAAACGAAAAATGGTAACCCCATTTTGAGCTTAAACGATGAGTATGACCAAAGATCAAGTGACCTCACTAGACTCCTAAGTCAATATACTCTAACATAGGTGACTTTGTAACCGCCCAATTCTAGATGAAGTTCTCTTGTGTTTCCTCTTGCATTTGTCTCATGCATATGTGTTTTCCCCTTTCAAAAAAAACATCATCTAGATCTTTTTATCTCTTTCCTTTCTTGTCATTCTGCATTTTCTGCATCCAATTCATTGCAAATCTTTCAGCAAATTCCTTGAAAATCCTTGTGAGATCTTAAGTGCCTAGTGAGCTGAGGAAAGAAGTGTTTTCTCTGTGATGGACTCGGTCACACTGGTTTGTTTCCTTCGGCCCAACCAAATTCGCTCGGTGCCACCGAAGCAAACAACTCGGTGCTATCGATTTCACTACAGGAAAGACAACTTGCCACTTATTCCTGCATTCATTTTCGCTCCAGCTCCACTCAACGACTCTTGTCCTCTACCAGCATCGCATTCAACTTGCTTTGTGACTCAAGGACCAAACCCTGCTGTAATAAAAAAAAAATCCAGAAGATCCCTTCTTGGAAATTGATGTCAAAGGGGGAGAGAGAGATCACATCAAAGCTCTATGCTTAGTCATTTCTATAGGGGGAGAGAACACTCAAGGGGAAGAGAGTAAGAAAACCCCAGATGCTTGGTGTTCAAGAGGAGAGAAGTTACATGTCTTCAAGAGGGGAAAGACATGTTCATATTTGATCATATTTGACTGCTTGCATTAGCTCCGTTGTCTTTTCTTTTGCTCCGATTTTCTGTTAACTTTGGGGACATGTCTATATCCAATAGAGTACTCAGTACTCACACTCTACATGTCATCTCAGTCTTGGTACCTTTGTGGTTCTTTTGTTTGCTCTGGCTAGTATATGTATCTGTGTTATCTAACCTTGTTTACTCAGGTCCATTCCCTTCTCAGCCAACTCAAGACCACAAGGTAAGTATATGCATCACAGTCATGTGCATGAGGATTTCTTGCTGATGTACATATTGGTTGCAAGAAGGACTCATGAGCATGAAGGCACATTTCCTACATTTATATCTTTTACTCTGATGCATATAGCCAAGATACATGTAACACATGGCTTACTCTGTCATGCTTATGCATTCACAAGCTCCTATGTTTCATGTTTATATCATTGCATACATATAGGGGGATCCTTTGCATGTTACATGTCTTTCCAAAGATTTACTTGTTGTTCTCTATATCTTTATCTAAAGCTTTGATGTATGTTGTCATCAATTACTAAAAAGGGGGAGAGTGAAAGCACAAGTGCTCCCTGGGTGATTTTGGTAATTAATATCAACATATCTCTTGTTGGACTAATGTTTCTACCTAGTATGTTTCAGACAAGTTCAACAATGGAGTGGCATGTACTAGAGGATGTGGAACCCCTTCAATATGCTAAGGACAAAGAATTGGCTCAAGCCCAAAGCTCAGGACTCTACATTTTCTATTTTAGTGATCCAAGATCACATTGAGTCCACAGGAAAGCCAATACTATTAAGAAGGGATGAGGTGTTGCTTAATGGCTTGCTTGCTCAAAGTGCTTAGTGATATGCTCCAAAGCCCTCAACCACTTTCTCACTTGCAAATATGTCCCACACCAAATATCCAACTCCGCCCCACCGATTCTTTCTATCCGGGGCCACCGAGTACAGTTGACATAGCCACTGCCAGAAACCCTAATCAGTTCGGTCTCACTGATGGGATCTCGGTCTAACCGAGATGGGCTTGCAAACTCTCTGTTACCTATTGCAATATTTTCTGTCCCACCGAGATATACAATCGGCCCCATCGAGTTTGCCTGGCCAACTCACTATTTCGCTTATTACCCAAATCGGTCCCACCGAGTTTGAGTAATCGGTCAAACCGAGTTTTGGATTTACCCTAACCCTAGCACATCGGTCCCATCGAGTTGATCCAGTCGGTCCCACCGAAACACCTAATGGTCACATTATGAACCAAATCGGTCTGACCGAGTTCTCTGGATCGGCCTGACCGAGTTCTCTGGATCGGTCCCACCGAGTTCGGTGATTTGTGTGTAACGGTTAGATTTCGTGTGGAGGCTATAAATATCCCTCCACCCACTCTTCATTCATGGAGAGAGCCCTCAGAATATGCCTACACTTCCAATACACATTTTCTGAGAGAGAACCACCTACACTTGTGTTGAGGTCAAGATATTCCATTCCAACCACATGAATCTTGATCTCTAGCCTTCCCCAAGTTGCTTTCCACTCAAATCTTCTTTCTACCAAATCCAGTCCTATGAGAGAGAGTTGAGTGTTGGGGAGACTATCATTTGAAGCACAAGAGCAAGGATTTCATCATCAACACACCATTTGTTACTTCTTGGAGAGTGGTGTCTCCTAGATTGGCTAGGTGTCACTTGGGAGCCTCCGACAAGATTGTGGAGTTGAACCAAGGAGTTTGTAAGGGCAAGGAGATCGCCTACTTCATGAAGATCTAGCCGAGTGAGGCAAGTCCTTCGTGGGCGACAACCATGGTGGGATAGACAAGGTTGCTTCTTTGTGAACCCTTCGTGGGTGGAGCCCTCCGTGGACTCGCACAACCGTTACCCTTCGTGGGTTGAAGTCTCCATCAACGTGGATGTACGATAGCACCACCTATCTGAACCACGCCAAAAATCTCCGTGTCTCCAAATTGCGTTTGCACACTCCAATCCCTTCTCTTTACATTCTTGCAACTTGTATGCTTTACTTTCCACTGCTCATATACTCTTTGTATGCTTGCATGCTTGCTTGATATGTATTGTGAATGTTTAAACTTGTGTTAATAGTCCACATGAACCTAAAGAATTAAAAACTGCAAATTTTCTTGATTAGAGTCTATTCACCCCCCTCTAGACACCTCTTCTCGATCATTTCAGATGCTTATGTGAAAAAGGTTCAACTTGATAAGCTCGAACCCAAATCGGAGAAATGTGTCTTCATAGGATACCCAAATGAGACTGTTGGGTACACCTTGTATCACGGATCCGAAGGCAAGACACTCATTGCTAAGAATGGATCCTTTCTAGAGAAAGAGTTTCTCTCGAAGGAAGTGAGTGGGCGTGAGGGAGTCCTGGATTAGGGGGTCTCCGGACAGCCGGACTATATCCTTTGGTCGGACTGTTGGACTATGAAGATACAAGATTGAAGACTTCGTGTCGTGTCCGGATGGGACTTTACTTGGCATAGAAGGCAAGCTAGGGAATACAAATATGTATATCTCCTCCTTTGTAACCGACCTTGTGTAACCCTAGCCCCCTCCGGTGTCTATATAAACTAGAGGGTTTTAGTCCGTAGGACAACAACAATCAGACCATAGGCTAGCTTCTAGGGTTTAGCCTCTCTGATCTCGTGGTAGATCAACTCTTGTAATACTCATATCATCAAGAACAATCAAGCAGGACGTAGGGTTTTACCTCCATCAAGAGGGCCCGAACCTGGGTAAACATCGTGTCCCTGCCTCCTGTCACCATCTGCCTTAGATGCACAGTTCAGGACCCCCTACCTGAGATCCGCCGGTTTTGACACCGACATTGGTGCTTTCATTGAGAGTTCCACTGTGCTGTCACCATAAGGGAGGATGCCTCGTCTCGTTGTTAAAAACAACATTACCGCCGGGCGAGCCCTGCCTGTTAGCCAAACTCTCCGGCTAGGCAGTTTCATCATGACCGCCTGTTCGGCTGCTGCACCGACGATGACTTCTCGGGTCATCGAGAACAGCCTCCACGTTGGCTCGGAATTTGCCGAGAAGATGGATTCAATGGAGCTCTCATCTCTAAACGAGCTCTTGGATCGCATCTCCGCCTTGGGAGTCGCTACGGGCTATGATCGGATTGGGGTTAAACCCGATCAAAGGGAGATTAACTCTCCACCGGTCACCCATCATATAGCGGTGGTGGAGGAACAATGCGGTGATTCTTCCTCTATCTTGAGGACTAATTATGTACGGATTCCTGAGCTCTCTGAGCCGGATACCCGTTTACGGGAGGACATCACCCAAGCCCTGAACCTAGAGTCAGGCGGCGGCCCCGATTTATCGGGCAACATCCCGGAACCCGAACTTCCAAAATTGGAAACTCCTCGGCCCTCGGGACTGAGATTGGGTAAGGGTTCGGACTTAAATCCACCCACCCACCCAAGCATAAAAGATCTTTCCCACATCAGGCAAGCGCCCCAGGAAACAGTGCATGATTATTGGGCCAGATTCCTCCTTGTGATGAACAAGGTTAAGGACTATCGCGAGGAAGACGAAGTCTCATTTTTCTGTAATAATTACACGGACAAGGGAATCCTTAACGCCATAAGTCGCCATGACATATCACGCTTCGCCGACTTGGCGTCCATAGTACGAAAGTACTGTGTGATGGAAAGCGCCTGGAAAACCAAAACAAAATTTTGGGATAATCCGGCTCCGAATATACACCCAGTCTGATGTAAAAGGGTTCACTATCATAAGACACCCGATTTAATTATGAAGAAGCAAAGAACCTCTACAGGGCGTGGAACCGTATTGGAGGGATGGCTCAACGGACCCTGCAAAATTCATAGTACAACGGATACCATACCAACACACAACCTTAGAGCATGTTGGGTACTCTGGCAGGTGGCCAAAAGTGGTGAGGATCTTCTCATCCCAGATGCCACAGAGCACCATCCCGGGGATAACAATATGGTATTAACAGTCTTTGAAACCTTCGCATCAAACAATATGCGCAAGTGAACACTCTGTAGCCTTGCCGAAATCTGCCACGTGGCAGCAATAAATCCATGGAGTGACACGGCTATTACCTTCAATGCCAGTGACGAACCTAAATTCCGAACAGCCCGAGCACCAGCTGCACTGGTCCTCAGTCCAATTGTGGACGGCTTTCGACTCACCAAAGTAATCATGGACGGCGGCAGTGGATTAAACCTCATCTATGCGGAAACTCTTCAAAAAATGGAAATAGACTAGAACCGCATTGAGCAAAGCAGCACAACCTTCAGAGGAATCATCCCCAGTCGGGAAGCATGATGTGCTGGGAAAATCACACTAGATGTGGTATTCGGCATGCCGGAGAACTATAGGTCCGAAGAAATTACATTCCAAGTGGCCCCGTTCAGTAGCGGATACCATGCCCTTTTAGAGCGGCGGGAGGCGTTCACGATCTTCCAAGCTATACCCCATTATGGGTACATGAAGCTCAAAATGCCCGGGCCCAACGGAATCATCACTCTCGGCAGTGATCTGGACACAACACTCCGCGGCAAAAACAAAACAGCCGCATTGGCCCTCGAGGCATTATCGGAAGCCCTCGCGGCCGAGGAATTAATTGCACTACGCTCCATAGTGGACAGGGACGACGTGATACTTGACAAGAGATCCAAGTCCACCTCTTTTAAACCAGCGGATGAAATAGTCAAATTCCAAGTCCACCCAACGGACCCTACAAAAACAGCCTCCATCGGGGCACAATTAAACCCCGTTGTGGACACCGCACTACGAGAGTTCCTGCGCGAGAATTGGGACATCTTCTCCTGGCACCCCTCAGACATGCCAGGAATCCCACGCAGGCTGGCCAAGCATAGCCTGCATATTATAAAGGGATTCAAAACGGTCAAGCAGACTCTTCGACGTTTCTCCGAACCTAAGAGACAAGCTATGGGAGAGGAACTAGCCAAGTTATTGGAGGCTGGATTCATTAGAGAAATAAAACACCTGGACTGGCTAGCAAACCTGGTGATGGTACCAAAGAAGGACAAATCCTGTCGCCTATGTGTCGATTTCAAGGACCTCAACAAGTCTTACCCAAAGGATCCCTTCCCCCTCCCCCGCATCGACCAAATTATCGATGCTACCGCACGACACAATTCATTGTGTTTCCTCGACGCATACTCCGGCTACCACCAAATCAAGATGGCGGAGTCCCGCCAAGCCGCAACGTCATTCATCACACCATACGGCCCCTTCTGTTTCAACACAATGCCTTTTGGGCTCAAAAACGCCGGCGCAACATATCAGCGCATGATTTAGACATGTCTGGAGAAACAGATCAGCAAAACAGTAGAGGCATACATAGATCATGTGGTCGTCAAAACCAAACACGTTGACTCTCTAATAGACGACTTGAGGCTCACATTCGACAACCTCCGAACATACGACATCAAGCTCAATCTGGAAAAAATGCGTTTTCGGTGTACCAGCCGGAAAGCTCCTAGGTTTCATTATCTCCAGTAGAGGAATTGAAGCAAATCCGGCCAAAATCCGAGCTCTGTCACAGTTGGCTATACCAACGGACCTCAAACAAATCCAAAAATTAACCAGATGTGTGGCGGCTCTAAGACGCTTTATCTCCCGCTTAGGAGAAAAGGCATTACCCCTTTATCGCCTCCCTCGGTGCACTGAACACTTCGAGTGGACGGACGCTGCCACAGCCGGATTGGAAGAAATTAAAGCCATACTGGCAACCAACCCAATCCTGGCCGCACCAAACATCGGCAAACCAATGCTGTTGTACATTGCAGAAACTCATCATGTTGTAAGCGCAGTGCTCGTCGTCGAACGAGAAACGGACGGACACGAATTCCCCCTTCAAAAGCCAGTATATTATGTATCCACTGTCCTCACTCCATGCAAATCACGGTACCCACACTATCAAAAGATAGCCTATGCGGTATTCATGGCATCTTGGAAGCTGCGACACTACTTTCAAGAGTGTTCAGTTACAGTAGCCTCGGAAGTGCCACTTAACGATATTATAAACAACCGCGACGCCACGGGCCAGATTGCCAAATGGGCCATTGAGCTCCTCCCGTTCAACATAACATACAAACCCCGGCGAGCCATTAAATCGCAAGTATTGGCCAACTTTGTTGCCGAATGGACGGAAGCCAAACTCCCTTAAGAGTACGGCGCATACTCCAATTGGATCATGCACTTTGACGGCTCCAAAATGCTGGCTGGTCTGGGACTGGCGTCGTCCTGACGTCCCCAACCAGAGATACAGTTCAATACGTACTACAGATACTGTATACAGACTCCAACAACGCAGCTGAATACGTAGCCCTGTTACATGGTCTTCGGATGGCAGTCTCCATGGGCATTCAACGCCTGGAGCTGCGTGGGGATTCGAACCTCGCAATATCCCAAATAAATGGAGACTTTGATGCCAAGGACCCGAAGATGGCGGCATATCGCAACGCCGTCCTAAAGATGTCAGCTCGGTTTGAGGGGCTCGAATTTCACCATGTGGCTCGGGAAAACAATCAGGCGGCAGATATCCTCGCCCGCATCGGCGCAAAACGCGATGCGGTCCCCCAACATATTTTTGGAGAGGTTGTTTAAGACAACCGTGGTATGGGAAGGGGACACCGGTAACAATAGTCCAGACCCGGCCAAAACGCCCGATACCGAATACTCTGACATAATCGGATGCTCTGCCACCGAAATAACACCTTCAGCCCACATAATAATGGCCATCATCACCCCGTGGACAGAACCTTTCCTAGCCTACCTAACTAGGTAGGAACTTCCCGAGGACCAAAATGAGGCACGCTGCATAGTGCGGCGATCTAAAGCCTACAAGGTCCATGAGGGAGAGTTGTATAAAAGAAGCACTACCAAAGATCCTTAAAAGGTGCATCTTCGAAGAGGAAGGGCGGATGCTTTTGGCAGAAATTCACGCCGGACTCAGCGGCCACCACCCCGCAGCCCGGGCACTTGTAAGCAAGGCCTTCCGTACAAGTTTTTATTGGCCGACGGCCCGGGTAGATGCACAGGACTTGGTCCAACGATGCGTCGGTTGCCAGCTTTTTGCAAACCAAAGCCACATGCCAGCCACCGCCCTCCAAAGAATCCCCATTACCTGGCCCTTCACGATCTGGGGGCTTGACATGGTTGGACCCCTTAAAGGGGGAACCCATAAGAAAAAATACTTACTGGTCATGGTGGATAAATTTACCAAATGGATAGAAGCCAAACCTGTTAAAACGACCGAATCCGTACCGGTGATAGACTTCATATCCGGGGTTGTACACCATTATGGCATCCCCCACAGCATCATCACTGACAATGGCATGAACTTCACGGCCGACGTGGTAAAACTCTGATGCAGCAACATGGGCATTAAGCTCGATTATGCCTCTGTCTATCACCCACAAACTAATGGCCAAGTTGAGCGAGCAAATGGTCTTATCATGAGCGGCATTAAACCCAGATTAGTGCGGTCCTTAAAGGAGTGTAACACGCACTGGGTAGAGAAGCTCGACTCCGTACTTTGGGGGCTGCGGACCACGCCGAATCGTACTACCGGATACACACCCTTCTTTATGGTGTACGGCGGAGAGGCAGTTCCGCCCTGTGACATAATTCATGACTCACCTCGAGTGTGCATGTACGAAGAAAGAGAAGCCGAGCTCGATCGGCAGGACAGTCTAGACACCCTGGAGGAGGAGCGCGACGTGGCAAAAGCCCGTTCCGCATTCTATCAGCAACAGGCTCGCAGATACCAAAGCAGAGAAGTACGGGCCAAAACTTATAACGTTGGTGAGCTAGTTCTATGCCTGACGGAGAAGAAAAAGTCCAAGCTCAAGCCCAAATGGGAAGGTCCCTTCATTATTGACCAAGTTTTGACTGGTGGAGCGTACCGTCTGCGGGATGCATCAAATAATCGACTTGAGCCGAACCCATGGAACGCAGCCAGGCTCCGAAGATTCTATGCCTAGTGCCAGACTCTATGTGCGTCTCCTTCCTCTGTCCATTTTTTGCATATACATTATCTGTCTTTTTTCCCTTCCTTTCTTTTATTCTTTCTCAAGGCCTTCAAGGGCCAACTTGTGCCTTGCTTGCACACTATTGACGCGCTAACCGTGCTCATTATACCTGGGGGCTTCTTGCACAGAAGCTTAATTATTCATCTGGGCTTCATGTCCTGCACATGTGTTATTCTTCCGCATGTACCTTTTCTTCTCCATTATATGCATCGATATGACTTAAGTTTTGGCCAAGCTGGGTTGCCTGGCTCTTGTATTTATGCCCTACGTTCCCGTTAATTCGGCTAGGGCATAAGGGGAGCACCTCTGCGATTGTTACTGCCGGGTCAGCCGGATTTGTACCTCAGACTGGGTGAAGCCGAAAGCTAGCATTCTTAAGGGAATATTCGGTCGGTGAACAAAAGATTATTTTTATTTATTTTCCATATGTGCCCCCAAATGTTTCTGCCTGCGTCTCCTCTCGCAGCCCGGACATGCACTTTAGGGCATGCGTACCCAGGGAAAGGAACCCTTAACGGAACTATTCTCCCTGGAAGATGTTTCTTACTACCCATGTAATATAACATAACTAGTTGGATACTTGTCTGTTCAAGCACTAATGACCCCTACACCTGGTTTCCACGCATACCCCGGTTCTTATATAGCTAAGCGGGTATTCCGATACACTCCGGACTATTGGGTCCCGAGGTTGAAGCAAAAAAGGTCCGCCATGACAAATGATTTACAATCCAGTTAGAAGGCATTATACATGTCACTTTAATTACATAGTCATGTAGACTGACTAAATTCCTCTTCTATACTATCCAACATGCTGTCTAGCCTACAATCCTGTTGGGAATACTTTGTAGCTAATTCTACTTGTCCATACACTAAGCTAACAGGGATCTCTTTCCCATCGGGCCCCACAGGTCTGACCTCAGCCATGTGGTTTGGGTCAGCCTTCACGGCAGGACGATATCTTCCATAATCGGAAGCGCCGCTGTGCTCCCTTGAGCTTCTCCACAAGCTCTCCAATGCCTACTGGCAGGGAGACGGATGGCCACAAGGCCTGGGCAATACCTTGCATCACCTGCCAAACTTGTTCGTGCAGTTGTGAGAGCTCGGTAGAAGATCACCCGCAGACCCGGGCATCTCCTCCGCGGGGCGACCGTCAGCATACCTGCAGACATAAATCTGTTAACCGGCTTCTCCACCGCACTCTTTGAAGGGTTCGTTCAAGCACTTACTGAAAATGCCACGTCGAAGTCGCTTATTCTCCTTCACGGAGTCCGCAAGCTGGGCTCGAACATCTTTCAGTTCCACGCTCAGCTTGGTATTGGCGTCTTGGAGATTGTTTTTCTCCTCCATGACCTTAGTCAGCACACGTTCACCAGCCTTTAGCTGCCGTACGACATGCTGGTCCTCCGGATTCTCCCCGGAGTCATCTGCAATATCTATTATTAGATCTGCAGCCATGCCGCACACTATATGGTACCTATCATTCTTTGAAACAAATGTTACCAGCTGGGGACTTTTCAGGTTCCTTCAATGCGGCAACGGCGGCCCGAAGTTGGGTCTTGCATTCCTCCAGCTCATGTGACAGTCGAGTATTCTTTGCTGTAAGAACCTGCATAATAAATGATCCTTAAATCAGTTGTGCCAACTGTTTCAAGTCTCAAGGGCTACTGATACATATAATCGTCAGATTTGCTTACCCGTACATCCCTTACATACTGGTCCGTGGCTCTGGCTAGACCATTTTGAGCAGCACGGAGGTACGCGTCTCCAGAATTGAAGGCATCAAATGCCTCTGGTGCGAAGAAAGCGTCATGGAGTACGGCCCGACGACGCCTATGATTCATGGCGCTCTCCACTTCTGAATTTGTAGCGGACAGTCTATCCACATCCTTTGTAGGAGGAGTATCTGGCATCCGCCCCATGCCGGCTTCCGCCTCTATGTCCGGCCCTGGAGCCTGACTGGTGGAAGCATGATCGGCAGCCTCTCTGGACATATTCCGGCGAGCATTTTTTATATTAAAAAAACATGGAGGTCATTACATTTTAAGAAAGATGACAACCACGGAGCGGGGTTTTTTGTCATACCTATGCCCCAACGTCTCCGTCCTGACCGCCTTCCTTTTTGGCCTACCCGGTCTCGGTGCCTCTTGTTGGCGAGTTGCTGCGGGTTCGGCATGGCGTCCGAAATGCCTTCCCTGTAAAACACCATATGTATATGGTAGGTGAAGTGTCTAAAAGGGGATCCTAGTTTTTGGAGTCGGGATTTTGCTTTTTCTTACGTGCGACGCAGGGAGCAGTCCGGGATAGTCGGCCGTAATGGCCACCATGGCGTCATCACAGCTCAATTGATAGACTGCCTATCTATCAGCTCCACGAATATGTCCGGATCTTCTTCGAGTCCGGGACCGAGGGCCCGGTCAGGGTCCTCTGGTTGTGGAGATGGGCTGTTGACCTCCCTTACGGCTTTTCGCAGTTCCTGCCATAAAATGGCAAGGTGAGTACCTACGACAAAGAATGCGGGAAGAATGGGAGTAAGGAGATATAACTCACCCAGCTTAGAGGGTTGTACATGGAGAATCCATCCCGTGGCTTGATGCGGATGAACTCCTCTTCCTCTCCCTTGAACAACTCGGACAGAAGTTTTGCTAAAGCGGCAGCGGTGTCTGGTCCCATACGCCCGCAACGGGTGGCATCATCTTCCCCGTTAAAACACCACAGGGGGTGCCCTCGATATTGAAGTGGGTGCACTCCCCGCATTATGCATATTGACATAACCTTGATTACTGTCAATCCTGATTGAGCCAGCGCTTTAATCTGGTTCATCAGGTAAAGGACTTCTCCGTTATCTTCCTCCTAGGGGATCCGTGGGCGCCAGCTTCGGCGTTTCTTCAGAGGAGCATTGTTGAACTCACAAAGACCCCGCCGAACAGGGTCCGGAAGGGGGACGTCCTCCATATAAAACCATTCTGAAGGCCAGTCCTCGGTCGTTTTCTTTGGAGTACCGGATAGGTATCCCGTTTCGGCGATGCGCCATATTTCGGCTCCGCCTACTTGATAAAGTGACCCCTTCTGTGTGGGGGGGACGAGGCAAAATAACCTTTTCCATAGCTCGAAATGAGCCCCGCAGCCCAGGAATAACTCGCACAGGGCAACGTAGCCGGCGATGTGTAATATGGAAGCAGGGGTGAAATTATGTAGTTGGAGGCCGTAAAACTCTAGGAGCCAGCGGAGGAACGGATGAATTGGAAATCCGAGTCCCCTTAATAAGTAAGGAACAAGGCATACCCGCTCCCCCGTAGAGGGGCTGGGGAAGCTCTCCGCTTGCTCCCCGCCATTGTAGGTGGCGAGCCCGGCTCGGACGAGAACCATATACGCTGGAGGGAGAAATCCCTGAGTCTGCAGTTCGACTAATCGACTGTGTGAGACAGAACACCTCTCCCAATCACCGGGCTTAGGGCTACAGGGGCGAGAGGAGGAGCTGCGTTGGTCGGCCATGTTGGAGTGGATTTTTTTTGAAGCGTGCTCCGACGGATTCTCGCTGTGGGAGGATGGTATGGATTGGATCTAAGAATCCCCATACCTTTAATAGACAATTTATTTATCTGGCTAGGGGGCGAATGTAAAAACGCCCTGGCTCCTCGTATTCATTCGACGCGTGGAAGATAGCCCTTATTGGGCACGAAAGCCAAGAGGTCCAACATTTACGGGGCCGGACACTACTTAACAAACATTCAAAATTTGGAGAAGAACCCGCCTTGCAATGCCGAAGACAATACTGCATGCCGGACTTGACGTCATTGAAGCCTGGTTCGGGGGCTACTGAGGGAGTCCTGGATTAGGGGGTCTCCGGACAGCCTAACTATATCCTTTGGCCGGACTGTTGGACTATGAAGATACAAGATTGAAGACTTCGTCTCGTGTCCGGATGGGACTTTACTTGGCATGCAAGGCAAGCAAGGCAATACGGATATGTATAACTCCTCCTTTGTAACCGACCTTGTGTAACCCTAGCCACCTCCAGTGTCTATATAAACCGGAGGGTTTTAGTCTGTAGGACAACAACAATCAGACCATAGGCTAGCTTCTAGGGTTTAGCCTCTCTGATCTCGTGGTAGATCAACTCTTGTAATACTCATATCATCAAGAACAATCAAGCAGGACGTTGGGTTTTACCTCCATCAAGAGGGCCCGAACCTGGGTAAACATCGTGTCCCCTGCCTCATGTTACCATCTGCCTTAGACGCATAGTTCGGGACCCCCTACCCGAGATCCGCCGGTTTTGACACCGACAAGGAGGAAAGTAGAACTTAATGAGGTAACTATACCTTCTCCCTTATTTGAAAGTAGTTCATCACAGAAATCTATTCATGTGACTCCTACACTAATTAGTGAGGTCAACCAGTGTAAGATCATGTAACTTCAGATCAAGTTACTACCGAATCTGGTAGGTCAACCAGTGTAAGATCCGCACGAAAGTGGTACGGTAATCATGTTTTGGAGGTCATGTTACTTGACCATGACGAACCTAGGAACTATGAGGAAGCGATGATGAGCCCAGATTCCGCAAAATGGCTTGAGGCCATCAAATCTAAGATGGGTTCCATGTATGAAAACAAAGTGTCGACTTTGGTTGACTTGCCCGATGATCGGCAAGCCATCGAGAATAAATGGATCTTCAAGAAGAAGACTGATGCTGACGGTAATGTTACTATCTACAAAGCTTGACTTGTTGCGAAAGGTTTTCGACAAGTTCAAGGAGTTGACTACAATGAGACTTTCCCACCCATAGCGATGCTTAAGTCCGTCCGAATCATGTTAGCAATTGCCACATTTTATGATTATGAAATTTGGCAAATGGATGTAAAGACTGCATTCCTGAATGGATTTCAGAAAGAAGAGTTGTATATGATGCAACCTAAAGGTTTTATCGATCCAAAGGGTACTAACAAAGTGTGCAGCCTCCAGCAATCCATCTATGGACTGGTGCAAGCATCTCGGAGTTGGAATGAATGTTTTGATAGTGTGATCAAAGCATATGGTTTTATATAGACTTTTGGAGAAGCGTGTATTTACAAGAAAGTGAGTGGGAGCTCTATAGCATTTCTAATATTATAGGTGGATGTCATATTGCTGATTGGAAATGGTATAGAATTTCTGGATAGCATAAAAGGATTGTTGAATAAGAGTTTTTTAATGAAAGACCTCGGTGAAGCTTCTTATATATTGGGCATCAAAATCTATAGAGATAGATCAAGACACTTAATTGGACTTTCACAAAGCACATACCTTGATAGAGTTTTGAAGAAGTTCAAACTGGATCAAGCAAAGAAAGGGTTCTTGCCTGTGTTACAAGGTTTGAAGTTGAGTCAGACTCAATGCCCGACCACTACAGAAGATAGAGAGAAAATTAAAGATGTTCCACATGCTTTAGCCATAGGCTCTATCATGTATTTAATGCCGTGTACCACACCTAATGTGTGCCTAGCTATTAGTTTAGCAGGGAGATACCAAAGTAATCCAGGACTGGATCACTGGACAACGGTCAAGAACATCCTGAAATACCTGAAAAGGACTAAGGATATGTTTCTCGTTTATGGAGGTGACAAAGAGCTCGTCGTAAATGGTTACGTCGATGCAAGTTTTGACACTGATCCAGATGACTATAAGTCACAAACCAGATATGTATTTTTACTGAACGGTGGAGCTGTCAGTTGGTGGAGTTCTAAGCAAAGCGTCGTGGCGGGATCTACGTGTGAAGTGGAGTACATAGCTGCTTCGGAAGCAGCAAATGAAGGAATCTGGATGAAGGATTTCATATACGATCTAGGTGTCATACCTAGTGCATCGGATCCAATGAAAATATTTTGTGAGAATACTGGTGCAATTGCCTTGACAAAGGAATCCAGATTTCACAAAAGAACCAAGAACATCAAGAGACACTTAAATTTCATCCGTGATCAAGTCAAGGAAGGAGACATAGAGATTTGCAAGATACATACCGTTCTGAATGTTGCAGACCCATTGACTAAGCCTCTCTCACGAGAAAAACATGATCAGCACCAAGACTCCATGGGTGTTAGAATCATTATTGTGTAATCTAGATTATTGACTCTAGTGCAAGTGGGAGACTAAAGGAAATATGCCCTAGAGGCAATAATAAATTTTTTAATTATATTTCCTTATATCATGATAAATGTTTATTATTCATGCTAGAATTGTATTAACCGGAAACCTAGTACATGTGTGAATACATAGACAAACAGAGTGCCACTAGTTTGCCTCTACTTGACTAGCTCGTTGAATCAATGATGGTTATGTTTCCTAACCACAGACATGAGTTGTAATTTGATTAACGGGATCACATCATTATAGAATGATGTGATTGACTTGACCCATCTGTTAGCTTAGCACGATGATCGTTTAGTTTGGTGCTATTGCTTTCTTCATGACTTATACATGTTCCTATGACTATGAGACAATGCAACTCCCGAGTACTGGAGGAACACTTTTTGTGCTACCAAACTTTACAACGTAACTGGGTGATTATAAAGGTTCTCTACAGGTGTCTCTGATGGTGCTTGTTGAGTTGGCATAGATCGCGATTAGGATTTGTCACTCCGATTGTCGGAGAGGTATCTCTGGGCCCTCTCAGTAATGCACATCACTATAAGCCTTGCAAGCATTGTGACTAATGAGTTAGTTACGGGATGATGTATTACGAAACGAGTAAAGAGACTTGCCGATAACGAGATTGAACTAGGTATGAGGATACTGACGATCGAATCACGGGCAAGTAACATACCGATGACAAAGGGAAAAACGTATGTTGTTATGCGGTTTGACCGATAAAGATCTTCGTAGAATATGTAGGAACCAATATGAGAATCCAGGTTCCGCTATTGGTTTTTGACTGGAGACGAGTCTCGGTCATATCTACATAGTTCTCGAACCTGTAGGGTCCGCACGCCTAAAGTTCGGTGACGATCAGTATTATGAGATTATGTGTTTTGATGTACCGAAGGTAGTTCGGAGTCCCGGATGTGATCATGGGCATGATGAGGAGTCTCAAAATCGTCGAGACGTAAAGATTGATATATTGGACGACTATATTCGGACACTGGAAAGATTCCGGATGGTTTCGGAGAAAACCGGAGTGCGGGAGGGGTTACTGGAACCCCTCGGGGAAGTATTGGGCCTTAGTGGGCCTGAGGGGAGAGAGAGGGCTGCAGCCCAGGAGGTGGCGCGCCCCTCCCATGACGAGTCCAAATTGGACTAGGGGAGGGGGCGCGGCCCCTATTTCCCTCTCCCTCTCTTTCCTTCCCCTTCCCACTTCCTAGTAGGACTAGGAAAGGATGAATCCTGAATCCTACTCCTACTAGGAGGAGGATTCCTCCTCTCCTTGGGGCACACCAAGGCCGGCGAGTCTCCCCCTTGCTCCTTTATATACGGGGGCGGGGGGGCACCCAAAGTCACAGAAGTTGATTGTTCCAAGCCGTGTGCGGTGCCACCCTCCACCATAATCCACCTTGATCATATCGTAGTGGTACTTAGGCGAAGCCCTGCATCGGTAGCAACATCATCACCATCATCATGCCGTCGTGCTGACGGAACTCTTCCGCGAAGCTCTGCTGGATCGGAGTACATGGGACGTCATCGAGCTGAACGTGTGCTGAACTCGGAGGTGCCATGCATTCGGTACTTGGATCGGTCGGACCATGAAGACGTAGGACTACATCAACCGTGTTCTCATAACGCTTCCGCTTACGGTCTACGAGGGTACATCGACGATACTCTCCCCTCTCGTTGATATGCATCACCATGATCTTGCATGTACGTAGGAATTTTTTTTGAAATTACTATGTTCCCCAACACCTGCAACAAGAAGAACAGACGAAGAACGAGGAAGAAAAATAACTAGGGTTAAGGAGAAAAGATAAAAGATAAAAAGTTGTAGATGATTTTGTCGATTGTGTGTTGTTCAATCGGCCATCACCCCTTAGGTATATAAGAGGCGGCTGGACTTCCCGTGCAAGGAAAAGGCTTGGATCCATGTCCAAAACCTTAGTCAAATTCAAAATCCGAACTTTCCAAAACTGTTCGGTTTACAACCTGGCTGTATCTTGCGGGTCATGTTTGAGGCACTAAACGACCTCGGATGAAAAGGAGCCCAAAAGCAATCTTGACCGCTTCGACGAGACAAACAACTTTCATGTTGAATGTTTCTTGAGAAGAGGCCATCTTGAGGGAGTTTTTGGCTTCTTTTCGAAGTATTCGGTCATCCTCGGACAAATCCAAAACCCGGAAGATCATTCCTGGAGTTTCCGGCCATCCTGATGCAGCCGCGCATTTTCGACTAAAACTTTTGCATACGAACTCCGATTGATATGTTTCTTATATCGAAATCAACCGCTTCGACGAGACACACAACTTCCATGTTGAAACTTTTTCCATCTCAGGCCATCTTAATTGGGTTTCAAGCCATTCCTTAATCCGGTGTCAACATGAGCATCTCTAAACTTTTCACAACTTTTGCATCCGAGCTCCGTTTTAGGCCATCTTCATATCCATCTTGATCTTCTCGAAGAGAGCCATCCCATGGTGACATTCAACAATAGGTTTGAATTAATCTTGACATAGATTCAAGCTACTATTTATGATCGTGCCACTTTTGAGCGTCAACAGATGGGTATCAGGAGGGTATCCCTGGTCCTCCATGACCAGGAAATGGAGGGTCTTGTCCAACCCCTCGTCAGACAAGGCTTCCGGGCATAGGCGGAGATCACCTCCTTCCTCCATGAGTGTCCACAAAGGGCGCGAGCACACTTGGAGTGGAGCCAAGCGCTACGACAGGAACTCCTTGACGATCATGGCCCCCGTCAGCATTTCCACCCTCGGGTCGTCCGGCTTCAGGTCGGCCACCATCTTCTCCAACACCTGCTTCGCCCGGGGGTCAGCAAGCTTCGTGCTAAGCCATCCCTCCTGAGGCGAGGGCATCCCCGTTGACAGCGCCAACCAAGGGTAGGAGCACTTGGCGTCCATCAGGACCCACTTTTTCCTGAAACCCTGTACTTTCTTCCCAGCCCTTGAGATGGCGTTGGTCCCATTGGCCACGATGAAGTTGGCACACCCGGAGCACTGGCCCTCCTTGTTCCGAAGGTAGAAGAAATGGCGAAGCAGCGCCACAGACGGCATCACCCGCACAAAAGCCTCACAGTAAAAGGCGAAGATCGACGGGAGGAGGACGGGGTTCGGATGAAGATGGAGGGTATGGAGATTATAATGGCTGAGGACAGCATAGAAGAAATCAGATAAGGGGAGACCAGACCCGTGAAGATGTTGTGCCAGAAGAAGTGATAGACGGAGCTTCCAAAAGCCTCTAGCTCGGCGGAGCCGACCCGAAGCACAGTCTCTCCTCCCTCATTGCTGTCGCCTGCCATCACCAGGAGAGCGGTGGCAAGGTTCTTCTCCGAGACCGTGGGCGCGCTCAAGGAGGCCTCGTACCAGGAGAGCGAGCGCGTGGCCTTCGCCTTGTCGGACGACATTGGCTGCAAGCTTGGGGAGGAGTCCTGGCGGATCTGGAGTCTGGGGATCTAGAGCAAGATGAAGGAAGGCAATGAAGACTCTGAAGCATGCGCCAGCCTTTTGTCAGACAAGAACGGTTGTCGAGGCTGCATGGGGAAGCGAAGGCGCTCGCGTCCCACCAATTGCCACATGTCAATCAAGGACGCAGGCGGTTGGGGCCCATGGCGCTCCGCACTTGCCCTTTGGCTTCGCCTCAAAGCCAAGTTCGAGCGCGCGTTGGGCCTGGGGGCTACTGTCGGCGTTCTGGGACCGGGGGTGCCCAGACTTGCCTGCCTGCGGCCCAAGGCGTGGCTCCACCAACGGCCTGGTACGACCCAGCTTTAGCAGCGACCACCAAAGACCCTTGCGAGGGGCCAAGCCTCACGAGGTGGACGACACTAAGACCTCCTTGGGGGTGGCCTCACTAGAGCTGCTCCCGAGGAGCAGAGATATCTATGCAAGGGGCACCTCGCGAGGTTCACGTGACGTGAGCCATGACGACCAAGGCCAGGCGGGCGCTATCGGGCGCAGCGTACCAGTTTCCTCTTTGGTGCTAAGGAGGAAAGTGCAGGCGTGGGGTCCCAAGGATCAGGCAAAGGTTTCCATATCAGTGCAACAAGACCAAGACCACCAGGATGATAGGATGGAGGTCATCGCGGAGCCCATAGCAGCATCACCACCAGAGCCTTTGGGAGGCAAAGATCACCTTTTGTCAGGATAGCTTGTACTAGTTGTCCCCCCTTCAAACTTGGCCATTGTGGGATCCCTTCCCACCTAAAAATTTGGGAAGAGGACCAAGGCCACTATAAATAGGGCCTAGCCATCGCCATAGCAGGGAGGGGATTCAGATCATCCTCACACACATCAGCTCATCAAGCCCAAGAACACCTCACCTCCTGAGGCTGTTCATCCACTAAACTAGTTCGTCTGCAGCCCCTCGAGGCAATCCACCACACATTGGAGTATGGTATTACTCCGCAAGGTGGCCCGTACCAGTATAAACCCTCGTGTCTCTTGTTCTTTCGGTCCGTCTAGCTAGGTTGTGGGATCATTGAGCTAGCGAGCTAGGAAGAGCATGTTCTTCGTGCGCCCCCAGAGTTCGAACCTCACAAGGGTTTGCCGGAACCCATAATCCGACATATATGATGCTTGGCTAAACAACATGGCATTGCATAATTCCCATACACAATGCCTTGCAACAAGATAGCATTGCATAATTCACATATATAATGTCTTGCAAAAATATGGCATTGCAAAACTCACATATATGGTAATTAGACACAAAACATGTGGCATTCACACAAAGCATGTCTAAACTCTGAAAATGACATGCCAATGCAAGACACAATATGCACGATATGAGCAATATAACCCTACCAAGTTAGAGCATGCACCTCAGGGGGGGATATGATTGGTAATCTGTTTGTGAATCCTCCTCTAAGGAGCTATCTGTAACCAGCAATACATGCGATTCATCAGATAGCATTGTCTGCTTTGAAGACCTTTTTTCACTCTAGATTTTGCCATGACCGTGTCGAATGGCTGATGCACAGGAAGAGTAATTGAATGTAATAAAATTGTTGACAAATTTAATACATAAGAAAAAAGCATGGCATGATATAATTCACATATAAGATGACTGGCTAACCAGGATGGCATTGAAAAATTCACATATATGATGCCTGGCTAAACAAGATGGCATTGCATGATTCACATATATGATATAGAAACTAAACAGATGTCATTCACAAAATGCATGTCTAAACTAAGAAGATGACATATTTTATGTATAAAGTAAGCAATGCAAGGCACCATATGGATAATATGACCAACATCAGCATGCCAAGTTAGAGCAAATGACCTCAGGGGGTAAATGAGAGTGGTCTGCTCCCTTTGAACCCCCCTCTAAACAGTTATCTTCCTCTTGATTACAGTCTGGAATGGGGGGAGTTGCTTTTGCGTCGACCATGGAGGAACGTCTGGATGAAACTTTATTGCCACACAAGGCTCGTCTCTTTTTCTCTACATGTTCAGCACCATTATGTACAATAACTGACATGCATAGGAATAAAACATAGTGAGATTACGTAAGGAGTGCATGCACAAATCCAGAGTTATTGTAGCAAACTGTGGACAGGCCCAAAACCAATGATAGCAGGTAGATAATAGCTTCAGTTAAAAAATACATATAATGGCTCTTTTAATGTTTGTTTCCACCCAACATGAAACTCATAGTAGACACCCGAGATTAACCAGATAGTAAATAGATAGTATTGATTTCTGCCCCAATATTTTACCCCACAACCATTTAAAAACTCAAGTTTGAGCATTAGTTTGGACCTGACTCGGTGTCTAATCGATGAACAGGATGATAAAGTAGCATGCACTTGTACACGCCAGTGCTATACAAGCGGTTTTAACCCCTTTCCGCGACGGCATTTGGAACCATCACCAAGTGAGTGTGGGTGATAGGGGGGGCCTTCCCACATGACCCAAAAACCGTTGGGGATTGGCAATCCTGGCACACTGGTTGGGGCAAAATAAGCTCGCGTGCGATCGGGCGAGGCATAGAAACCCAATCATTTCCATTCGTACGTACATCCCACACGATGAAACCCAGAAAAACATTTTCGTTCATATGTATATCACACACGGAATACATTTCCGTTCTTATGTACATCCCACACATTAAATCCAGGGAAAACGTTTCTGTTCATACGTACATCCCACACAGTTTTATGTATAGGCTCGTGTGTGAAAGGTGTAACTATCACACACGCTCGGCCTTACTTTTATCAACTACACCACACACGATTTGATGAAGAAAACTATGTGGCATTGGGCTATCCATCACAAGCGCTTTTACTGCTAGAACTGTTTCCAAAGTTCCATGACCTATTTAGCGGGTTATTAGTTTAGAATTAATAATTCCAGTATTACGCAAGTTCACATTTCATATCGAACAGCTGTTTGCCAGTTTTATATCAGGCACATAAATATATTTTAACTTCACAGTACAAGAGCTACCAGAAAACAGCACAGTACAACATATAGCTAGTTCAACATCATAAGAACAATATTAGAACAATATATGCATTTCCCTAATCGAGATCATCCAGGCATGTCTTATCCACCTTTGCTTTTAGTTCAGTAAGAACTTGCTTTGCACTGTCCAACTGGGAAAGTGACTCCTCCTTCGCCAACACCATCTTAGCAAAGTCTGATTAAAAAATATCTAAGATCATTCTCCATCTTCCTCTTTTTACCCCGGATCTTCAAATATTCTTCAACATTGACAACACTTTCTATAAGCCTACCTCTGTTTTCTTCCTCATACATGCTCCAGAGCTTTGCTAGGCACATCTTAAAGGACTGTGGCCACTCTTGATCAACCCACTCCAATTAAGAACACTTCCGTTCATCCTATAATATTTAAATCTAGATCAGTAACAATTGTAGGGGAAATGGGTTTATAGCAACATAGAAAATCATGAATACTTATTTTGAAAAACTGAAGAAACATGTTAATTATGATATATCTTCTCAAAAAGATCAATGCGCAAATGAATTAATTGCTACTAAGACAACAAAAAAATTCTAAAACATCTGAAGTTATAATTAAATACAACAAGGCTACAAGTTCTTACTCATGTACTATAAATAACAAAATGAACATTTTTATGAGGAAGGTAAATATAACTGCAATAGCATAGCAATAGTGTTTGGATGACAGCAAATTAATACTAATAATTGTGTACATGCACAAATTTAGTAACACGGAATTAATAGCACTAAGGCCGTCCACTATGAATGCCAAAACTGGTGTAAAGACAACTGTTGCTACATCTCACACCGGTGCCCTGCACTGGCGAGCCGATGCAGCGGGAAAAATCAGGGACCCAGACTCCGGAGCACCTAGTTGCTCCAATGCCCAGTTCCTTCGTGCCATAAAGATTTAGTATTTTACTACTGGGCTACTCGGATGTGTGGACCAAAGTTGGTGGCACAAACTGCTGAAGCGGTGCCAAATAGTTTTCTAATGGCACCGCTGATGAGATGGCAACATTTTTAGATACTAGGTACAAACTATGACACTGTCTTAGGATGTGTTTGGTTGAAGGTGTGGTATGAATGGGTTGGGACCATGATAGTGTCCGAATCACATCTAACAAATGATTTGTAACAATAAAAGAGGGTCTAACCTTCTCTGCACATGCCAGAAACTTCCTCCCACGGTCCACATATTTAAACGTAACTAGCTTCATGCATGGATATTGATGGTGACAATGAGCAGACACATCTTTAGCAGCACCGCTCCATCCATTGCAACTGATGTTCCTAGGGAGCTACAAGAGGGAGAAATGACTCAAATCGACTGCCGTGTTAAAATCCTTCATTCCAAGTCATAGCCCAAGAGAGATAAGAGAGGCATACCCGGGTGGCGGAGTCGTCGTCGTCAGAGGAACCGCTGGAGAGGTCATTGAAGAAGACCATGGCGACCCCGATGGTAGGATGCGAGACGGCGAGAACAAGGAAGCAAGCGAGGAAGCGGCTATAGCTTAGGAAGGAAGGAATTAAGGAAGGAGGGACGAAACAGGGGAAATGTGCCTTGTGGTCGGGGAGAAAAGGGGGTGGGGGAGGGGGGAGGGGGCGGGGGTAGATATTTTGACGGTAGGCCAAAAATTTGGAAATCTGGAGGGAAACTTTGCACGCGGTGCCGCCGGACACCATTCTCTTTGAATGATTGTGTGCAACACAAACGATCCTTCTGCTTTACGTGCATGGGATGAGTTTGCTAATTCGAATTTTGGTGGAAATTTCCCTGGGAACGTCATTGCATATTTTAACATCGCTTGCTAATTTGGGCACAAAAAAGAGTGTACAGCACACAGACCACACTTACTGAATCGAGCAATTTTAGTAATTAAACAAAGCTGGTTGACCTAAAGATTGCTCTTACAAATGACCAGCATTAAAAACAATGTCTAAGTACACATAATTTTAATTCCATGTGCAGTAAATTGGACGGAATTTTCAAACATATTGGTCTAACAGCTATGACACAATTAAGCATGGAGTGCCATTGCATTTAAATTCAAAAAAAGTAAAAAAAGATCAGAAACACATGAAACCTTGCTTGATGTAATGTCATGCCTCCAAGATGATGTGGTAAAACATTTGGCATGTTTGACGACAGTTTGGACACACTCACCCCTCACAAACCGAAGCAACTCACTAGAAGGCTCGTGTTTCCGAGAGGGAACAATGCATGTTTGATGACGAACGGGAGATATCTTCCCCTTATGACCTTCAATTTTTTTCTACATTTAACGTGCACTAATACAACTGTCATATGAAATTTTAGAAAATTTCAGGGGTCACTTGACCTTTTAAAGACATTTAAGTGATTTTCTAGCCATTTAATTACTGTAATTCAAATTTCAACTACATGTACATGCAATAGCTAACCATAACGGTTTGAAAAATCATATTTGTGTACTTGTGTGCGAGTTAATTCAATGTGTAGTAAATTAGAAGGAATTTTCAAACATATTGGTCTCACGGCATGGACACATGAATGGAGTGCCATGGCATTTAACTTCCTAAAAATAAAAAATGATCATAAAAACATGAAACCTTGCTTGATGTACTGTCATGCCACCAAGATGATGTGGTAAAAAAATTGGCCTATTTGACAAAAGTTTGGACACACACCCCTCACAAACCGGAGCAACACACTAAAAGGCTCATGGTTCCGAGAGGTAACAATGCATGTTTGATGACGAACGGGAGATAACTTCCTCTTATGGCCTTCAATTGTTTTCTACGTTTAACGTGCACTAATACAACTGTCATGTGAAATTTTGGAAAATTTCAGGGGTCATTTGACCTTTTAAAGAAATTTAAGTGATTATCTAGCCATTTAATGACCGTAATTCAAATTTGAACTACATCTACATGCAACGGCTAACCATACCGGTTTGAAAAATCATATTTGTGTACTTGTGTGCGAGTTAATTCTATGTGCAGTAAATTAGATGGAATTTTCAAACAAATTGGTCTCACGGCATGGACACATGCATGGAGTGCCATGGCATTTAATATCCAAAAAAATAAAAAATGATTAGAAAAACATGAAACCTTGCTTGATGTAATGTCATTCCACCAAGATGATGTGGTAAAAAAATTGGATTGTTTGACGAAAGTTTGGACACACACCCCTCACAAACCAGAGCAACTCACTAGAAGGCTCGTGGTTCCGGGAGGGAACAATGCATGTTTGATGACGAATGGGAGATAGCTTCCTCTTACGGCCTTCAAGGTTTTTCTACGTTTAACGTGCACTACTACAACTGTCATGTGAAAATTTGGAAATTTCTAGGGGTCATTTGACCTTTTAAAGACATTTAAGTGATTTTTGAGCCATTTAATGACAGGAATTCAAATTTGAACTACATCTACATGCAATGGCTAACCATAACGGTGTGAAAAATCTTATTTTTGTGTACTTGTATGCAAGTTAAAAAATCATCGAACGATGTAAATATCTGGTGCTCAAAAAAGAAAATGTAAAGATCTGCCAGGACAACCGGCCCCCACACGATTGGCACTCTCACTGTATTTCACGACTCAAGGTTTGGTAGGTGAGTGGCGAGGCCATTAATCAGACGCGGTTCTGTATTGGAAACTGTCAACTATTAAGTTCCCACATGGATTTTGCCATGAGAATCGTGTGTAATTCAAACTATAGTAAATTCCGGCGACTGGCGTGTGTACTGTTCCCATCGATTTAGATTCTGGCCGCCAATAATTACTACTTGCTCACGTCGTCCTTCTTGCATTCACATCTACATCCTCCCCTTGCTCGCCCTCTCTCTCTCAAATCTCTTTCATGGCGCCTCTGGTCTGCCCATGTACCAACGAG
>NC_041388.1:219392481-219395244 GCF_002162155.2 Triticum dicoccoides | reverse complement strand
ACGCTCACTCGAATAGCAGCGACAAGGACCCCTACACGCCGCCGGACGAGCTTACATTCGAGCCCCCAACTTTTGATTGGTTTTGTAGCCAGTAAAATCTTTGTTTGTGGAAGTCGCTACCGCTGGCTGAGAAAGCCAGGTGAGTGGCCTTCAAGAAGGAGGTGGCATAGGAGGAAGATAGGTACCAGGTGGCCTGTGAAGCCCGTGATGTTGCCTAGAAAAAGGAGACGGTGGAGTTTGGGGGGCGGGCGCATCATCGTGCGGAGGAGGTGTATGAAGACGGGTACTTCGCGAGGAAGGTCAAAGGCACTGGGCACCTCATCGCTGCGTGGAGGTGGGCCGATAAGCTCCGGCGTGCCACTGACGAGGAGCTCCGGTGGGCGCCTAACGAAATGGCAAGATCGTTCGCGGTCGTCCGCCAGCAAGAGGTTGATCGGTACGTCAAGCACTGCAGGTGGAGGAGGCGGAGTACTGCCTCCGCACTGGGAAGACGCCGCACACCAGGGAGCTACTGGCGAGGGGCTACCGCAATACTGGCCTAAGGAGGGATTATTAGTTTTAGTATTGTTTGTTTTCAATTTAATGTATTGTACGCAGTAGTTAAGTATCATCACGTATATGTGATGATATTATATATGTTCTGTGATGAACTAATGAACAATTAACATATATATATATACATAAACACTATTCTGATCACGGGATCAGAATAATATTCTGATCACAACCTGACCTGCCCCTCTAGTACTATGTTGAACTTCCATGTGAACTAGCTTGAACTTCCGCCAACATTGCCCAAATGGGGCTTGCGATATACCGTTGGAAAGCTATGGACCCCAATATCATGACCCAACTTAAATTTTTGGCAAAATATAAGCGGTTTAAGAGCAGTTTTGAAAACCGTTTTTTCATCGCACAAAAAACAATCGTATTTGTGATCGCATTTCTGAACCATTTATCGGAATGAGGCATATAATATGGCGTTGGAAAGCTTCTGCAAAACCGCTCCTTCCACATGTTGAAAGTTTTCTCTAATTCTCTATGGTTAAAGAGTAATTTGAAAAAACGTAAAATTTCGTAAACCGAACAGCTGAGTTCATTTTTTCGATGTCATTTCTAAACGACTAATACAATGGAGGCATATGATACGGCGTTGGAAAGCTTATGAAAATGCGCTACTTTTTCATCTTGAAAGTTTTTTTTCTAATTTTGAATGGTTTAAGAGTTATTTAGAAAGTGGTAAGTCCTACCGAGTTCGTATTTTCGAGCTAATTTTTTAACCGTGTGTGCGAGTGTAGCAAATGATATGGGGTTGGAAAGCTTGAAGGAATGTGATACTTTTTTGTATGTATTGTTTTTCCTAATTCATTACAGTTTTATATCAGTTTTGAAAATGGTTAAAAATGTATTTTTGCCGTAATTCCTACAAAGTTTATCGGAATGGGGCAAATAATATACCGCTGAAAAGCTACGGAAAATGCGGAACTTTTTCATGTTGGTGGTTTTCTCTGAATCCTGGCCGTTTTCAAGTAATTTCAAAAATGGCAGGATCATTCGTTCTGCCTTTATCGCGAAACAGATTCTTCGAAAATGCACCGCGTGAAGAACCTGAACTTCTCGGCGCGTGTACCTGAACTTCACTCTGTTTTTCACGTGATTTTTTTGCTCGTAGGTCTCCATCCACTGCTTGTAACTCTCCATCCATTCACCGAAATTGAGTAGGTGATATACCGATGGAAAGCTGCTGTAAGCACGCAAGTTTCTCGTGTTGATCATCTTTTCATACTCGCGACGATTTTAAAAGTTTTTAATCTCAAATTCATTCACTACAGAAGTCGAACTTCCTGCTGTTTTCACGTTAAACTTCTGTGACATATTTTCGTTTGTAATTTCCTCATCCATTCGTTAGTGTTACACAAATAATATTCCTTCTGTACAAACCTCTCTAACAATAATTTTTTTTAGTTTCTTCGATCGAGGACTTGAACTTATAACAACAAAAAATTTAGTATTTGCTTTTTTATTCTTTTTAATACCAAATGCACATTGTGTTGTACGTTGACTTCTCGCAGTTATCAATCTAAACTTCTCTCGGTTACGTGAAAATATTTTGTTTTTTTATGAATATTAATCTGGATGTGACGGCCGAATATTTAAGCTACAGTAATTCCCTGTTAATGATGCCACGTCACCGCGGTTATTATTGTTAATCTCGCGTTAGTTCAAAACGTTTCAAATTCAAATTTGAGTTAAAGGCAAACAAGAAAGTTTTCAAAAGTCAAAACTATAATGTTCTTAATGTGACAAATAAATCATGGATAATATTGGTGAAGAAACAACATCTTTATAAAATAATTAAATACCCTAAAGTGATTAAAACAATAGCAAAAAAACAATTAATTATACTCCTGTTGTATTTTATAAAATACTAAACTATTTTATCTAGGTGCCAAAGTTATTATGGCAGTGATATAATTAATGTTACTATTTTAGGTGGTAGTTGAATGTTTTACAAAACTAATGCAATTTAGGAAACAAAAATAAAATAGTAAAGTAAAAATAAATAGAAAAGAAAAAGATAAACATAAATACAACAATGAAAAGAAGAAAACCCCCCGACCCAACCGGGCCACGGCCCAGCTCGCCGGCCCACCCGCCTACCTTACCCCCACTCCCCTGAAACCCTAGCGCCGCACACCCCCACTCGCCCCCACGATCCCCACTCGTTCTGCCCCCCGATCTGGATCGGGGGGCAACTTCCTC
>NC_041388.1:219317275-219392250 GCF_002162155.2 Triticum dicoccoides | reverse complement strand
CAGTGCTCGTCGCCATCCAGAGTACCTCGGCCGTCGCCAACGCCGCTCTCCCCACCGGAACTCCTTCTTCTCCCTCCTCTGCCCGATCTGGATCGGGGCAAACCCCTGACCCTATCGCCCCGACGCCGTCGTGCGCCGCCGCCTCGCCCTCGTCCGCGTCGCCACCACCGGAGCCCCGCCGATCGCCGGACGTCCCCGTCCTCCTCGACCCCCACTGCCACCTCCCTACAGCTTCATGGTGAGCTGTCGCGCCGATCACGCCTCCCCTCTCCCCCCTCTTTGCTCCCGGCCACGCCCAATGCGCGCGCCCGCGCATCGCCGTCCCGCGTGCGTTCGGCCGCGCTCACAGCCACATCCGCCACGCTCCCACTCACTCCCCGTCGCATCCTGGGCGCGCCCGTGCATGCCCAGCTGCGAGTGCTCGCCGTGCTGCAGCTCCGTGCTTCTGGCGCCCGCACACCCGCAAAACCCGCGCCCCTGACGCCAACCCCTCTCGCGTCCCGCATCACTGGCTTCGGCCTCGCCCGCACTGGCCATCCACCTCACTCAAAGCCGGCGATGCTCCGGCCGTCCCCGGCGCCGGCCGTTGTCACCATCGCGTGCGCGGTGCCGGACCGCACTTGTAGGTCCAAACCGCAGGCCTAGGGCCCCCCTCTTCTGCGTTTCCGGCCTTCTCTGGCGAAGTGCCGCCACGGGAGAGGCTCACCGGAGCTCTCTCCGGCACCCGCCTACATGGCATTCCCCCGGGGCCACCCGCTGGGTCGCTGACCAGTGGCCCCCAATGGCCCCCCTTACCTATGTCAAACGGGGCCCACGCCCTTGGAACGGTTTAAAAAATGAAAATAAATAAATAAATAAAATTAAATATTAAACAATTAATTAACTAAATAATTAACCTAATTAATTCTGTTTAAATTAACTAATCAAGTTTAATTAAACTAATTAACTATTTGATCTAACTAATCTGAATTAGGACTATAAGTGAATGACATGCGGGTCCCCTGGCCCACTTTGACCAGTCAACTGGTAATATTGACTGCTGACTCAACAGTTAACGAGTCCCATCTGTCATACACATGAACACACTGCTGGGTACACTTCCGTGTACCCATAGCAGTTTCTGTATTTAATAATTTGAATTAAATTAAATCAGGATATTAGAAAATGATTAAAACTTTAGAAAGTTATATAAAATAAATCGTAATTCGGATGAAAAAACTTTGTACATGAAAGTTGCTCAGAACGACAAGACGAATCCGAATACGTGGTCCATTCGCCCGCCACACGTCCCTACCATAGCAAACACGCAACTTTCCCCCTCCGGTACCTCTGCCAAAAAACGCGAAACACCGGGGATACTTTCCTGAATGTTTTGCCCCTTCACTGGTATCGCATATCCCTGTGTTACGACACCCCTAGCACAACGTATTGTCGCATCTTACTTTGTGTTACATTTGATTGCTCTGTTATTTATTGCGTTCCCCCTCCATTATTTCTTTCCGGTAGACCCCGAGACCGCGGTTGAACCAGTGATCGACTACTTCACCTTCGAGGGTCCGTTTCTGTCTACAGAGCAACCAGGCAAGCCCCCCCTTGATCACCAGATATCGCCTTCTCTCCTCTATACTGCTTGCATTAGAGTAGTGTAGCATGTTACTACTTTCCGTTAATCCTATTCTGATGCATAGCCTGTCATTGTTGCTACAACTGTTGATACTTTACCTGCAATCCTAATGCTTAGTATATGATGCTAGTTTATCATCAGTGGCTCTACATTCTTGTCCGTCTGCCATGCTATACTATCGGGCCGTGATCATTTGGGAGATGATCACGGGTATATACTATATACTTTATACCTGATACTTGCGGTGACTAAAGACGGGTCGGCTCGTAGGAGTACCCGCGAGTGATTCACGGATTGGGTCTGAAAAGATGTTTGTCCCGACGGCCCTCTGAGTGGATCTTTGTGGCGGAGCGACAGGGTAGGTTGAGACCACCTAGGAGAGAGGTGGGCCTGGCCCTGGTCGGCGTCCGTGGTTATTTCAAAATAACACGTTTAACAAGATCTTGGTATTTGATCTGAGTCTGGCTACTGGCCTATACGCACTAACCATCTACGCTGGGACAGTTATGGGCACTCGATGTCGTGGTCTCAGCCGAAGCCTTCGTGACGTCAGCGATTGAGCGGCGCACGCTGGGTTGGATTGGAACGCCTACTCTTGTATAAGGGAGGCTAGGTCTGCTCACCGGCCGCGTACGCAACGTGCAGGTGTGCAATGGGCGATGGGCCCAGACCCCTGTGCCATAGGATTTAGACCGGCATGCTGACCTCTCCGTTGTGCCTAGGTAGGGCTGCGACGTGTTGATCTTCCGAGGCCGGGCATGACCCAGAAAATTGTGTCCGGCCAAATGGGATCGAGCATGTTGGGTTATGTGGTGCGCCCCTGCAGGGAAGTTAATCTATTCAAATAGCCGTGATCTTCGGTAACAGGATGACTTGGAGTTGTACCTTGACCTTATGACAACTAGAACCGGATACTTAATAAAACACACCCTTCCAAGTGCCAAATACAACCGGTGATCGCTCTCTCACAGGGCGACGAGGGGAGGATCATCGGTTAGGATTATGCTATGCCATGCTACTTGGTGAACTTACCATCTACTCTCTTCTGCTGCTACAAGATGGAGGTTACCAGAAGCATAGTCTTCGAAAGGACTAGCTATCCCCCTCTTATTCCGGAATTCTGCAGTTCAGTCCACATATGATACCCTTATTCCATTTGATACCAATGCATACATATGTAGTGTAGCTCCTTGCTTGCGAGTACTTTGGATGAGTACTCACGGTTGCTTTTCTCCCCCTTTTCCCCTTTCCTATATCCGATTGCTGCAACTAGACGTTGGAGTCCAGGAGCCAGACGCCACCGTTGATGACGACTACTACTACTCGGGAGGTGCCTACTACTACGTGCAGCCCGCTGACGACGACCAGGAGTAGTTTAGGTGGATCCCAGGCAGGAGGCCTGCACCTCTTTCGATCTGTATCTCAGTTTGTGCTAGCCTTCTTAAGGCAAACTTGTTTAACTTATGTCTGTACTCAGATATTGTTGCTTCCGCTGACTCGTCTATGATCGAGCTCTTGCATTCGAGCCCCCGAGGCCCCTGGCTTGTAATATGATGCTTGTATGACTTATTTTTATTTGTAGAGTTGTGTGGTGATATCTTCCCGTGAGTCCCTGATCTTGATCGTACACGTTTGCGTGTAGGATTAATGTACGATTGAATCGGGGGCGTCACACTGAAATTCCTAATTTTTTATGAATTTTTGCGCTCTATTTTTCAAAGTTGAACTTCTTGTTATTTTATTTTTGAACTTGTTGTTTCCATTGTTAATAAGGAGGAAAATCTAAGTTTTCTATAATCATCGAACTTCTCCATCTTTTTAATATGGACTTCCTGGTTTTATTTTCTTAATCTTTTTTATGAAATTTTGAAGCGCTGTATTATTAAAAGTTGAACTTCTTGGTATTTAATTTTTGAACTTCTTGTTTTCATTTCTTAACAAATCTGAGTTTTTTATATACTTCGAACTTCTCTGTTTTTTTGAATTGAACTTCTTAGTCTTATTCTTAGAAAAAATATGTTTTCAAAGAAGCATCAAACATTTTTTTTAAATTGAACCTCACACATTTTATTTTTCCTAGGGATGGAAAGAATTTGAGTTTCCCGTAAACATCAAACTACTCCTTTTATTTTAATTTGAACTTCTTTAAGTTTATACTTTAGTGACGAAGAGAAAATTGTTTTTTATAAATATTAACTTCTCTATTTTTATAATTTGGACTTCATGGTTTATTTGAAATACTTTCTTTTTCCATTTGAACATCTAAATACACAGTGAACCTCTTTCAGAAGAATTTTTGAACTTTCCCGGGCCGAGCACTTGAACTTCTACCAACAAAACTTTTAGACTTTGCCCTTTTATTGTAATTTTCTAATACGAAACACACACCATGCAGTACGTGAACTTCTGACAGTTATCACTTTGGATTTCTTTTTTGTTTCTCGTTAGTAATGGAAAAATCTGAGTTTTTATAGACATCGATCCGCTCTAACTTTTTACAAAACAAAATTATAGTTTTTTCCACTTTCTACGATTTATTTTTTTGTATCGCGACATTTTTAGGCATTTTTTTGCTGTCAGTGAAATGGCCTGGACGATCCTTTTTATTTCATTGATGATTTTCTTCACGATATGATACATGTGAACTTATGAATTTATAAAACATGAACTTCACATTTATATCTAAAACATGAATTTCTAAAACATAACGGTTTGGCTTATTAGAAATATACTTTAGGGCATATATAATCGTCGGTGTTGAATTATTTTGAACACAAGCTCAAATTATTTTGAACTTCTTGGTTGTCCTTTTTAGAAAGATGAATAACTATTTTTAAACTCCGTCCCTCGTTATTTAAGTTTAACCACAAAGCATAATTTACCCACACCATGATTGAAATGATCAAATAGGCAAAATCAGGGAAAGAAATACACGGTTATGTTCCAAGGAAAAGCATCAATAGTAGCAGCACTAGCAATCGCACATACTACCTATGGATGGATACCATGCACGCACACCACACGCATCACAACACACAAGGAACGCATAGCGCGCTAGCACATCACGCGCAAGCACACAGCCATGCTCACACGCATGAAGCATAATGCACGCACACCTTCAGGCAGGCAGCTACATGCTAGAGAAGGGGCAACCCCAGACATGTTGAGGCACTGGCGGGAGGACGACCGACAACCTGGGCACATGGTCGATGATCAGCAGCTGGCGCGCATACGAAGTTTCCTTCCATGCGTGTATCAGTGGAACTGTTGTTAATTCTTTTGTTGAACTGATACAGAAGAATTGCCTCAAATCTTTTTGGAAATACACTGAAGAAAGGATGCAGTTTTTTTGCAAGAACTGTCGTCCTCACTCCGACGACGCATCCCCATATGTATTATTGGAGGACAAAGTGATTGGGAGGTGGCCGCCAGCGATGTACCGTGCTCGGGGACAAAGTAGCTCACCGGAGGAGCACCACCTCCCACGTTCTAGCATCCGCTGGATCCGGCCTAAGAATTCCTTGACGCAGTAGGTAGCCGAGTACGACAACGCCTGTGCCGGAGGAGAGAATCTCGTCGTCGTCATCCTTTGCTTTTTGGGCAGTACGTCGAGGGATGGGGCTGAACTGCTGGCCGGACCCGTGGATCTCACCGGTCCTGACCAGATCCATGCGGGGGGTGGCTGCGGGGGGTGGTTGACGCCGCGCCGGCTGTAGGTGGTCGACCTCAGTTGCAGCGACGCGCGCGACCAGGTGCAGGTCGGGACTCCTCCCAGCTGCAGGTCGAGACCTCCCCCATCTGCAGGTCGGCCAGAGGGATGGCGAGACAGTGGTTAGTTGGGAGGCGAGGGGCACGGGGTGGGGAGGCAGCGGTTGGCCGGAGGGCCCGCAGGGAGGTCGGGGAGTTCGCTGTCTCTAATGGCCATGGCGGGCTCCTCTGCTGAAGAGGCCACCGTCGCCGGAAGAGAAGCTGGGCGAGGCCGGGGGCAGCCTAGGTGGCAGGGAAGGCGCGACGGCATACCAAAGGTAGGTAGCGAGGCCGCGCGCTGGCACTTGGTGGTCGCTGGCGGTGGCGGGATCGGTCCCCGGTGGATCCAGGGGATGAGGTGGCCCGGCGGCCGGATCCAGGGGCTGAGACAGCCCGGTGGCCGGATCCGGGGGCTGAGGCTGCGCCGAGGTCGGAATCGGGGTGGGATAGAGCAGGGCGGAAGAAGGTGGGCTGCGTTTTTTTTCTTTGTCGCTTTCGGTTTAGAAGTTCGGGATGATCTCATCGGCCCTATATAGGGGCGTTGTGATCCGAATAACTATTTTGATCCTGGGATCAGAATAGTGTTACTCTATATATATATATATATATATATATATATATATATATATTATGAATTCCATGTTCTATCTATTTTTGTACACTAATTTGAATCTAGCTGTTATCATCCACATATACAAAATGGAAAGCGTATATACACCCATTGAAACAGAACATATAAGAACAGAAAACAGAGTACACACATTGAAACAAAGCAAATACTATGATTTCTATGAATACATAGCTATCCACAGTGAAACAACTCAACAAAATAAAATGCATCCATGAGACCATGACCAGCAGCCCTTGCCTATGGTAGCTCTTGGCTCTGCTTGAACTCATGCAGGCATTCGTCCAAGCGGTCGACACACTCGCGGTACATCTGGAGCGTGATCTCGAGCTCCAAGTTGGCTATTTCATCGGAGATCACCAGCTCGAGGATGCGACGGCCATGTCCTCTACTCCACCCAGGTGGACACCTAGGCCAAGGAGGCGGTCAAGCCTACCGACTAGCATGTTGGCATCGAGCGGGCCGCGGACAAGGCAAACGGTGTGACCCATGCGAACGGAGCGTCGGGTGTCCGGTGCAAGTACGGCGCGACCGGCCTCTGGTGCAAGTATGGTGCAGAGAGCCCATGCCCACTCCTGGCGAGGAATGGGGTTACTAACAGGACGTGTACCCAGCTGCGACGCCCTATCGACAGTAGGCAAGTGTCGATGCATCCGCTCTTGCTAAGCGGCGCGCCACGCCCTTCACTTTGCAGCGCTCCAACAGTCTCGCCATGCGATGAGCCGTAGCCTATCGGCGCAGACGCGCCTAGCTTGCTCTACGGTGTGCCATCAATCATGTTGTGCGGCGAGCTGCAGCCTCTCGGCGCTGACATGCCTATCTTGATCTGCACCGCTAAAGCGCCATGCGCCTAGGGTCTACTCAACCATGGCAATGAGGTGCATCACGGCGTCGTCCATCGCGTTGCCGGGGAGCGCCTCGGCCTCGACGGGCCGTGGTGCTTGCTTGTTTTCCTCGTCGACGAGGTTGATGGCAGAGGCGGCGCTTTGGTGGGTTGACATGCTTGGAAAAGGTGGATGTGCTATAGGCTGCGCTTGTTGGCTCCGTGCGTCGTGTGCCGCCTAGGTTTATGTGCAATATTGCTGGGTGGCGGGAAACAGTTGAGGAAATGGCGGGAAATGGTGGCGTGTTCATAAAACACCATTAATTAATGGTAACTTAGCATATACTCCCTCCTTCCCGCTTTATAAGGCTTATCTCAAAAAATCCGGTTTCCCATTTTATAAGTCTCAGTTTGATTGTTCCCATCACATGCTTTGATTTCAAGGTGCATTAATTCATTGCAAGAAAGGATTATGAGAAACTTGACCAATGCATGTACTTCGTGCATGCATGCATGCATTGCAATTAATGCATTGGTAACCACAATTCTTTGAGGAAAACGAGGGCATTAATTGAGTGCTTTTACAAACCATGAAAATTATTCCACCACTCATCATCTACCTTGGTTGGTGAGATTTTTGAATTTAGCCCTATAAACCGAAAAGGAGGTGATAAGGAACATCGAGCTAGCACAAGAAGTAGATGATGATCAGATGAACACGGACTACACTAGGGAACCCATCGGTTATGAATTCATCAATCGCAAACAGTTCTATACTAGCAAGCGTTTGCCCACAACACACATGGCTTATTCCATCACAAACAGGTCAGATGGATCAATTGTATGTCACGTATCGCACATTATCAAAAAGTAATGAGGTAGACCTTCTTTAACATGTGTTAAAAAACAAGGACCTCAAGGTTAATTTAACTGATGGGATGGATCATAGAGGTCATTTAATTTAACCTATATGACCCATCCCATCAATTAATTTAACATCAAGACAACTTCCCATCCAGTCACCCATCTGATGGCTGCTCCAGCCTGAGCACAGTTAACTTGAGAGGTCTCTTAGATGAGCTATTGGTGGATCAGCTAGTCGTTGCTGATATAGGATGCCTCTTCACATACTTATTGCGTACCCGGATGAATGCCGATCGCCCAATGGCCAATAGATGTTGTGTAGACAGAGCATATCACATACGTCTTATTAGAAGCAATTGTCTGTGTTATTATCGGTCTTCGCACACATTTCTAATTACTGACATGTTTGCCGCATATCACACACATCTTGTTATATTGAACCATTTTTGTTCTGTTGTCTCAACACAAACAGTTCATCCGAGTGAACTGCATGCCGTATATCGCACATACCTTGATCTGGTTGACTGTTTCTTTTGTGTTGCCTAATCACGAATAGTTCATCTAAGTGAACTGTATGCTGTATATCACACACACCTACATCTGGCTGCCCATTTCTTTTATTCAAACTCATCGCAAACAGTTAATTGAATTGAACTGTATGCCCTGCATCGCACAGGCAACTAAAATCTGAACCGTGTTTGATGCATCCGTCATTGCAAATGTTTTGCACCTTTTTTTAACGTTTTTTACACCATCGTTTGTGATTATTGCATCGCACACAGTTTCGTCGAAGGGGCTCTGATCATAAGTCGCGTTAGCAGCATCCTGTAGTAGTGATGTCATCATATTAAGCGATGCATAATGAATGCAGACACGAAAGAGTGCGAGCTCTCTTGCGGACCCGTGTAGTCCTCATGGTCATCTGTTGAGTTAATGATGGTAATGTAGTTGTCGTGGCTGCCGGTGGCGGGGAAGAAGATCTGAGGCGGCGAAAGACGGTGTGGGTGGACCACAACGCAGCTGAGCTGGGGTGGACTACAATGCAACAGGAGCGGGACAAACCACACAAGGTTTGCTTTGACACATATCTGTAACAGAAGTAATTCTGTAAGGGCTTGGAATATTCTAACAATATAGGGATAGGAAATACACAGGAATAGGATAGGAATGCACGTGCAAAACAGATAATTTAAAATAAAGGATTTCTGCCAATCTGGGTATTTGGTTCACAAGAATTGGAAGATTACACGATGCAAAGAAGCATGGTGAGATTAAGTTAGACCACAAGAAAAATATAAGGTTATAATGCTATTATGCTACTATCTCTTAGTATTGTGCTTCATGAATAGGAATTTGAAAAGGAGGACAAGTGGATATTAAAATTCCTACGATTTTTCTTTCAAGGAGACACTAACGGAACAAATCCTACAATTTTCCTTTGCTCCATTCCTTTGTACTAAATGAATGAATAGTAGTACCATAGGAAACTTTCCAATTCCTATGTTTTTCCTTCACTTTTCCTTTCAAGAACTGGCGATTCTAGTGGGCAGGCTTGAACAGGGTAAAACCTACACTCAAAAAATGTTTTTGTGCTCCTTCTACTACTTTGGACCCAGGCCACTACCCTACTAGCTCAACTCGCAGGCTAATATACAAATGCACAACTCAAACGCGCAGAAATTAATAATGATGGCATTCAAGAGAGTCCATCATGGATAGCTAAGTTGCGTGGTACCCATAGTCTCAAATAGCAGAGATAGCATCCACTATTGCGTCCACAATAGCGCTAGCGTAATAGCGTTAGCTATTGCTCAAATTAAATGCAATTACTTTTTGTTAAGGATCTAGAAATATACACAATAATGTAGTGTTTTTACAAATCCGCTATGTGGACATAGTGCCCGCAATATCGCCCGCTATCCGCACGCGGACCCTAATCCGCTACTAGCCCATTATCCCCTATTTAAAACCATGGTGGTACCTCACTGCTTGTCATATAGTAGGAGAAACTAATCGTATTTCACGTTACTACGTGTGCTCAGTGAACAATATATGTAACATGTAGTGTAAAAAAGCGTTGGAACTAGTTTACAACCCCTTCGGCGAAGCCATGTCAATCTCAGCATGATTAGGTTGGTTGGTGAGGATGCTCCGGCTGATTTGGCTGTCAGAGGAGGGGAAGAAGATCTTAGGCATCTAGAGATGAGTCCGGGGGTACTGCTCCACTTTGATGGAGGGTTTCGTCATTGGAGCAGCTCCGATGAGTTGTACGACAGCGAGGCTGAAGCAGGACAAGAGAGACAACATTAACCTGAGTGGAATACTAATAGCATCTCCAATAGATGAATTAAAATACATAACCGCAAAGTGCTAGATGTAAAAAACATCAGCCACTCATCTCTGAACTTAGCTGTCGAAATTGAATTTAACTGTCAAAACTGAATTTAACTATAGAAACTGAATTTTACTATCGAAGCTGAATTTTGTTGTCAAAACTGAATTTAACTATAGAAACTGAATTTTACTATCGAAGCTGAATTTTGTTGTCAAAACTGAATATTATTGTCGAAACAGAACACACTAGTAGCAGGAAAGGAGTAGTAGCAGCAGCACCCAGAGCAGAAGCCCGTGCGAGAGCCGGGGCAACTAGTCGTGTAGCAGCATCTCGGGTAGCAGCTGCACGGGCTCGAGTGAGAGCGGGATCTACTACTCGTGCAGTAGCAGGGGAAGCAAGAGAAGAGCAGCAATGCAAGAAAGAGCAAGAGCGAGAGTAGCAGCGCGAGTAAGAGCAAGAGCAGAGCAGGTAGGGGACCGAGACCAAGAGCAGAGCAGAAGCGCGAGGGAGAGGCAAAGCAGCAACAACTCCTACTAATTTGGACGTCACAACCGAGGGAGTGACGCCATGGAGGAAGTGGTCGGCAACGCCGTCGTAGATGGAGTCGCGCCATGTCCTCTCGGGACCCAGCGCTGGCAGCGCCATGAGATCGAATCAAGAAAAATGCAGTGATTAGTGTAGAACCTCTTTGGTGGTGCCAATTAGGCCTCATCTTCATCCGAGGAATCAGTGATGATGCTGCTCTTCCACTGATGCAGGTGAAGACGGCAGTGTGGGAATGAAGGTGGCGCCAAAGACAAGGGGAACATTAGGGGAGCTCCTTGGAGGTGGAGGACGGGGTGGCTAAACCGGTGGGACGACAAGATCGACGACGGATCCTTATTCGGTGCGGATGATAAGGGACGTTGAGGTGTTGCTATGGACGACGTCATCAAGGAAGACGCTTTGGCTGGGTAGGCAGACGGAGGAGGGTGTGGAGCTTCGCGGGTTTTCACGGTGTTGGTGTACGAATGGGGGGCCAGAGGGGATGGGAGGGGGAACCATGGCTTAGGGACATGCTTGTCCGCAATGTGGGGTAAGTTAAGAAAGTAGCCCCACCGATTCGAACTAGGTGGTTCTTTCGGTTCAAGGGTACCACGGGAATTTCACGTGCCGGGATTTGGCAGGAGGTGGGAGTTTTCGCGCGCGTTGTGATTTTGGATTGCAAGGCCCGGGTTGAGATGGAGGGAGTTTTCGGAGCACAGCGAGACAAAGTGATATCTTAAAATTTCGGGGTAACAAGGCACGTCTTGAAGAGGCGGGAGTTTCGCAGCACGATAGATAGAGATGCTAGCTTGAAATTTCGGCATCACAAGGCGCGGCTTGAAATTTCAGGAGAACAAGCTTAACGCCTACAAAACAAAAGAAAATCCGCACCTCACTAGAGAGAGCCATGTCCCGTTTTACTATATTACTAGAAATTCATTCAAATACAACAACACAAAACTAAAAAATCGGGACAATAAACTTAATGTGTACAGTACCAAATCAATTTTCACTTGCCTCAACAATAAAAAACAATTCGTGTTGTCTAGCATATGGACCAAATTTGAGTATAGTTTTCCTGTTTGTATGGGATTGTACTCGGGTTAGTCATACAACCATCTAAATATTATCTTCACAACACAAGACATGAATATAGGAGTAGTAAATTCCCATATAAATATGAACTACATATACATACGATCTCGAATTCAAATATATGTATCCATTTTATGTTGAATTCAAAGCGTAGTACATGTATGCTCTAGCGAGATGTTCCGAATCTAAACCATGTACGATACTACATACAATGTGTTTAACACGCACAACACACACCATTTAGACTAGTAAGGTACACGTGCATTGCACGCATGAGATTTGGCAACCAAATTATGAATAAATATCACATTATAGCATGTAAGCTTTGAGTCATATATGGTTGATGTAGATGTATTTTACTTCTTATAGTTCATCTCATTCAACATCAATTTGTTTTTATAAAAAAGGTAATGTATGTTAAGATTTAGGGAATTATGCGTTGTAAAACATAAAGTAAAAAAATAATGGCAATTCATCTAAAAAAATTGGGCGATTATGAGAAGGAAGATTCTAGAAAAAATGAGAAGTGCTTGTGTTTTGAGGTTTGTGCATTATGGTTAAGTTGAACCATTGAGTCTTCTAGATTGTACATGTGGAAAAATATGGTGGAGTGTAGATGATATCCAACGGCCAGTAGTGCTCGGATTTGCCATCTCTGCATCGCCGGATTGGCTTCATCCAACGACCATCTTTTAAAGTTATTCGCACACTATATAGGGTATAGATATGTCATGCGAAAGCCACCCATCATATCCAATTTCAATACTGTGTCCATGCACCGATGCAATGCGGCCAAACGATGCCTGCCATCGGTATCTCAAATTCAAATCAGTCTGACCTTGTTCAATGTGTATATAGTATATAGCATGCTCGTTTCAAAATCACACCACGCATATCTTAGTTATATTCATGCATGCATGGGTTTCAGACATCATGATCTCTTATTCAAATATTTGATTTAAACTTTACATTGGTTATGACCTCACCTAGTGTTTTACACCCACAAAATCATCTTCTCTTTATAATTGAACCACTAACTTTCTCTCGTGCATGCATGCACAAACACTACACTCGACATTATCCATCACACACATGCAATCATTTTCTTCAGGTCGGTCGACCATGCATGCACGCACACACCTCCCCCTCTTCATCACTTCAGGCATTCTTTATCTCTCACATGCATGCGGAACGATCGGTGTTCCTCTATGTGTGTGTATATATAGCTAGGTCTTTCCCAATTTTCCACACAAATCGATCGATCTATATATCTAGTCAGGTCTCACGCTCTTTCCCACGTACACATTGATCAATCTATACATCTCTATATAGGATTACATAACTATACATCGTCCCCCTCTCATCATCCATGCCTATGCTTCATCTCCCAGACACGCGCACAGTGGCAAAGAAAGGGGTAGCAAGGGCCCTAGACCCCCCTAACATCACTACATACTGAGCCTAATATGAATGTGATCAGTAAATCAATTGCTGGTAAAATGTTTTAAGTTGATGAATTGGACCTCCCCATAATGGATTAACAATCCTTGGCCCCCTAGCTCATTTATTTTTCATGGCTCCGCCACTGCGCACAACCGCGCACGTTCTCGCCCCTCTCTTTAAATATCGATCTCGCACTTGTGCACTCCTTCATAGTCTCCCTCCACTTGGCCCCTCGCACCATCTTCCAGCACCCACCCCCCATATCCCAGTGCTTGTACGCTCGTACAACTATTCCGTCTATCAATATCGATATCTCACGTAGTTGAGCCCTCCCCTCCGTCCTCGTATATCACCCCAACCCCATGCACATACATGTATGTATATAGGCCTCTCCTTGAAACAAATTGCATTGACACGTATTCCCTCACCATATCATAGTATCACTCACACACGCGGACAAAGTGTGCGAAATATAAGAGGTGCACACACGCACTCATTCCCACATACAAACGCGGGGGTGCACGGTGGAGCTCACTTGTACAAAAAATGAGCGTGTAGAAAGGATTTAGATGATGCACCACTAGTCTATATCTATACCCCTATATAGTGTGCGAATAACTTTGAAAGATGGTCATTGGATGAAGCCAATTTGACGGTGCAGATATGGCAAATCCGAGCACAACTGGCCGTTGGATATCTTCTACATTCCACCAGATTTTGCCACATTTACAATCTAGAAGACTCCATGGTTGAAATTAATCATAATGCACAAACCTCAAAACACAAGCACTTCTCCTTTGTTCTAGAATCTTTTGTATCATAATTGCCCAATTTTTTCTAGATGAATTACCATTATTTGTTTTTTACTTTATGCTTTACAATGCACAATTCCATGAATCTTAAAATAGATTAGCTTTTTTATAAAAACTAACTAATTTTGAATGACATGAACTATAGGAATTAAACGAACATCTACATCATGCATATATGACTCAAAGCTTACATGCTATAGTGTGGTATTTATTCATAATTTGGTTACCAAATCTCATGCGTGCAATGCATGTGTACCTTACTAGTACTTCCAATATGTGCAAAACACGTAATTAGAATTCCAATGGCATGCTACACAGTGTCTCTCCCTTTTTCAATTAATATATTATGATTAAAATGATGTGGGGGCATCCATGAAGCCACGTGGCACATGTGGAGGCATTGTCGTGACCTCCTTGTGTGGATTGATCACAATGACGTGCTGCTGGTTCCAGAAGAATGTACTCGTCCTCTCTCACGCACACTGGCAGTACATGCATGAAGCGAAGATGTGCACACACTCATTCCCTCGCACGCACACGTGGGTGCATGGTGAGACGCATTTTTGTACGAAGATTCACCCCATGTGATAATTTGACGTGTGTAAAGTCATTCACTTCATTGATGGTCAATTAATACAATATATGCAATTTTAGTGGAGGTGAGGAGGAAGTAGTTGAGAAAGACATTACTACTCCACTGCGTGCATGCGAGTAGTTAAATCATGGGTTGCTACTTCCATTGGTCTCCATTGTATTTTGTGCCAATTTTTTTACCATAATTTAAAGTAACACAATATTTATGCATGTCACAAAAATTAATGTCATTGAGAACTATGTTCAAATGTGATTCCAATGATATAATTTTTGGTGACATGCATTAGAATTTTCTTAGTTAAATTTTTGGTCAAAGGAACAAAATAAAAAGGGGGCTAATAAACCAGGGCACATACAGGATGATCAATTTTTGCCAGTGTTATTATTGGTGGCCTTTGTATTTAAATATGGATGGTGTGGAGTAGTACTATCTTTATCTTAGCCTCGTAGGGCTCTCCCAACGCCTATGCTTGCCTCCCTGCCTCGCCAACAGGATCCCGCCATGGATAATCCCTTAGATCCTAGGATCCCGTGGGCTGCCCTCTCGCTGTGACCCATAGCATTGCCGCATTTGAGTGAAACACACATGTGTTTCAGAGGGCCATTGCTCTCGAATCACAGATCGGTGGCGCCAGAGGACATGCCAGGGTTGCGTTTTAGGTGGTGGGCAGCAAGGGCAAATCGGATCAAGGAAGCATCACATCGATTGGAGACAAGTTCAAAGGAGTTGCGCCTGGCGAAGCACAAGGCAGAGGCGCAAGTCGATCTCTTGGGAGAGATGCTAAGGGATGTGAGCATCTGGCAGGGTAGAGTTGATTTCGAGCTAGGGCTAATGGAAGAGATCATATTCACAGAGTTGACTGCGGAGGAAAGAACGTGCATGCCTGCGGAATGGCATGAGAAGCCGGTGCAACTGTTCAAATGAGAGGTAGGAGAAGCCAAATCGCGGGACTAGACGTGGAGGCGCCGCTGGGCATGCATCGTAGGCGAGGTGAGCTGCCCTCCTCCCCCGCCAATGATGCAGTGACCTAGTCGGTTGCTGCTGCAGTGAACTTGCAGCGCCATGGCGGTTTGCGACCATGACAATCACTCCATCTATATGTATTATATTCCTGTGAAAATACTTGGTCGTTTGGAAAAGGATGGTAGTAATTGATTTATCACTAGTTTTTGAATGCTTGGTCGTGACTATCACCCGAAGCCACAACCAGAAGTCTCCATCGCGTAATACTTACAATCGGTCGCACCAATAGACGGTCGGTCGGACCCGCGTCTCAACGAAGGGACACACATCGACTTGGTCTGACATGTACGACTAGTTACATCACTGACTTGTGCGACCGCATTTGAGGAGTAGTACTTGAAATTTGTGTTCCAGGAAACTCATCGGGAGCCATCTCTGGCCTCGAAACCAAAACCATCAATTAATCTTTAACTTGTTCCTATCACATTCCAAAGTATAGTATAATTAAGTGCAATCCTTCTCACACCTAGTACGTATCAAACTTGAACATGCTCCCACTATGTAGGTTTTAGTAGTAGTGCTAGTACTAGGTTATAAAAAGGGGAACTAGTACCTAGCCAAAAATCACTCTACCGCTTCCTCCTCATAAGTCTTTCTTTTTCATCCGTCCTTGCCATGGCCGGTGTGCGGAGCTCTAGGTTGAGAACTACTCATAACAAGGGATCGGCGATCAAGGCCCTGGAAAAAAAAGAGAGGGCTCGCCACCTGGCAAAGACCTCGAAAGATCTCTCACGGGTACGCAAGGGCTCCCAGGAGCGCCCTAGCCACGGAGGCGAACATGCTGAGCTGGTGGTGCTGGTGTCGGTATCCCTCGACGACTTGCCCGATCAGCTCAATAAGTAGAAGGAGTTCATCGATGGCTTGTAGGAGCTACTGTAGGAGAGCCTTGACGATATGCCCGCTGAGCTCAATGATCAGGGGGGTTGACCTCCGGCTTGGTGATGCTACGGGAAGAGCATTACCTATGATAAGAAGGTGACCGACGAAATCCTGCAACTTTAGGAGGACAAGGCGAAGCTCCACCACGAGCTTGACCTACTGAAGGAGGAGAACGCCGGCTAGAGAGAAGCTACATGAGAAGAGTAGTTCCTCGGTGAAGATGATGCACACCCTCGTCGTGGAATAGAAGGAGTTGGAGAATCTCCGCATCGAGCACCCGGCTACAGTCAAGATACATAATGGGGCCATGGAATAGATGACGAAGGCTCGCATCGAGAAATCCCACATCATGGACAGAATGAAGAAGATGGTGGAGGAGATGCGCGAGGAGATGGAGGTCGTGGAGGCGATGAAGAAGTAGTTACGACATCGCGTCCAGCAAACCTTCATGTTGTAGAGAGCAGCGCCCCAGACATGTGTGTGCGTCTTCCTTCTTTTTGGGGGGGGGTGGTAATCTTCCTTCTTCTTTTGCTTCGGGTGTTTCACTGCACGTGTCACATTCTCTGTGAGGCATGAATAGAACAATGCTAACTATGAGCGGTGCCGTGGGATCAATGACTAGCAAATTAGATCATTTTTATCACCATATCGCACTAGGCTGCCATGTTTCATGCTCCTCCATCATACTAGTACTCTAGTGAAAAACTTGAGTATATCGCACGGTTCTTTGCTCCTCCTCATGTCGTCGCCAACATTTATACGAGCAGTCAAATCACAAGGCCCCGCCTTCTAGCAGTAATGAGCCTCAAATCACAAAGGCCCTCGCCTCTCGTGAAACTGACCAAGCGAGACTGCCCCGCCCTCTAGCCTTTATAAATGTATACTTTTGTACAGTAGTAGTATCGATGGATTGCGCCATGGAGAAAAACTAACAATATGAATTTAAAGAAAAAAGGTGGTACATATAGAAAGCGCTCGTCACCAAATTATGCATATAGTACTATTTAAAAAGCTAGTACGTTCTTAGATGGGGTGCTAAAGTCTATTAAAAATTATCATGCATATTTAATACTTTAACAACTCAACTGCTGGCTATATGATGTTGGGCATATATATTGTACGTATATAACATGAAGAAACGAGTGGTAGTTCTACCAACTACAAGATGAACTATAGGACATACTAGTATGTACGTACTGAAGAGTTAAAGTAACGAGAAGGAACATAACATAGTTCTACTCGGTGCTCAGCACAACACACCCCTCAAATAAAACTAATCACCCTGAAATAAAACTAAGCAACTAATCCAGTAGACATTGCATTAGAACCACCATGAGCAATGACATTGCCACCTTACTCGGACTCCTCATCCACGTGCTCGACTTCGTCCTTGTCCCTCTTCCTCTTGGCCGATATTTCTTTGCTTGAACCGCACACTTGACTCTCGCTCTTCATCCAACCCTTGTAGATATTGGAACAAAGGTAGGCATCCATTGTAGCGTAATGGATGTGGTCTCTATCTAGTACATTCCACTGCCATGCAAGATGACACTTGGGCAGAGATTTCATTAGTTTACCGTACGAAGGATCAACCATGGTTGCCGCCAGGGTCAGCATTGAAGGCTGACGGGAGGACACCAGCCCATTCCTCTGGAGGTCAAAGGGTTGGCCTTCAACAAGGCCTATCCGATACAAGACTTATATGTCGTTCGTAAAGTCTACAGAAACGAATTTGACTTTGCCGCCCGCGAGAAAGTTCTTAAAATCCTCGCACTCCACGTCGGCATGGCATATGTGGTAGACCAAGCACACGTTATGCACGCAAACCTGGATCACGACAGGCTTCTTCTTCTCTTCCTCCTTTAGATTCTTCTCTTTTCCCAGGATTGTATTGTACTCAACATCTAGCCCAGCGACCCACTCATCACCCTTTGATCCTTCGAACATGTGTCTGAAGTGAGCTAGGCATCCTTTCACCGTCGCGGAAGAACGGATGTAGATGACACTGAACTCATCACTGATGATGGTTCAAACCTTGTACTCACCGCCGATCATGGAGATTTGGGACGCCATGGATTTGGGAGGAGGGTTAGGATTAGTGGAACTAATGTAATGTGAAAGGACGGGACGACTAGGAGCGAACTGCCGTAATGTTAAAGGACGGCCGGGGACGAGTAGGAGCGTTTTGATGGTTTTGTGATGAGAACATTGTTCTTGGTGCCTCCTCACATTTAGGGGTTGTGGAAGTGTCCCGGGGAGTTGAGATCTGAGGTGTTTTGATCACAATTTTATCATTGCAGTTCTGGAATACCTGAGATTAGTTTTGCCGACATCGAAAATCTCTTTTATGCAGTTGTTGGTGAGATAACCTCGACGCCACCTAGTACTGGGGCGGGAGTTCGGGAGTATTGCCATAACTCGTATAACAGATGCTTTTCGAAGGTTGAGGTAGATGATTTCTGAAGGTTTCTTGGTTATGTGTTGAAGGATGGATACAGCTGGATGTAGGATTTGCTAGTTTTGGGTGAGATATTATGCTTCCCTTGTATCCCCAACACCTGATTGCATAACCGGAAAGTTTCGGGAGTTTATAAGTGGGAATTCAAGTAGCTCTTAGGATACCTTTCCGACAGATGTATGATATGAAATTGGGGTTCGACGTCTAGTGGTCCGCCTATCCACGGTTGGTTTTACAGTGGTCTCGTTGTGTCCTAAAGAGTCCTTGGCTATGCCGACTAGGCGACGCTTCGTATGTCATGTGCACTGCCTTGTACATGATGGTGTTGTACGATCGAGCACGTGTAGGCCCCACCACGAAAACTTCGGACGAAATCTTAGTCATATGTTTGTTCCGGCTTATTTTGCAAGCCAATCCTTTGTTTTGTTTTGAGTTGTGGTATTCAAGTTGCTTCGATGTCAAGTGTTTGATTCCATACCTTCCCCAAATGGTGTTCTCATACTCAGATGCGAATACTAATCCTTCTTGATAATCGAGATTGTCATGTCAAACCTTTTCAACTGGTGTGTTTTCTCTTCAAGTGGATCCAATCTTGTCAACATTCACAAGATCAATTATCAAGTCTTCTCAACATTGTTTGTCTCATCCGTCCTAAGTTGCCTTTGTTTTCCCACCCTCCCACCCTTTTTCTTCGAGGACTCGGATTTCTTTATCAAGTATCTATCTTATGAATATGAAGTCTCTCCATTCTTTCCGTCAATATTCTTACCCGGTGGTTCTCATGAAGATGTTCTATAAGCTCATCATTCATCATTCTTTTTCTTCTCCGGTGGATCCTAGTCAAGCTTTGCTGATCATAGCCTTTCCTCGTTTCAATGCTCTCTCATGTCGGTGAAATTCTTAATCGTTCACCTCTCGCTATTCATTTGTTCTGGAGTGTTGAAGGTATCTCAGAAAATGCTAGAGTTTATTTTCATTCTTTCAAGATCTTTTGAGGAAGTTAACTCATTCAAGCCATTTATTTCAATCGGCGCAATCTATCTTCTAAATCATTCCAACGGTGTTTATTTTGAGTGGGCCCTAACCCACAGGTTTTTTCCTAGGATCTTACCTGACTCTTCTTATTTTCCTGGAGTTTTTCAAATACATTTCAAAGTTTGACGTAAGAATGAATTATCATCAGTCTAATGCCTTTCTCCAAGATCGGTTAAATTCTTCTCATCGTTGGCTCAACCTCTTCGCTTTTGATTCTTCCGGGTTGTCTAAACGATTCATGGTGGTGTTTCTCATCGTCCTTTTCCACATTTGAAGACCGAAGAAGATTTCTCTCTCTCAATCTTGTCCATCCTCTCGAAGATTCGTGATTCTAGCTTGATGCCATCCCCTCATAATTGTTTTTGATTGTGAGAATTCATTTCACCTATCCGGAGCAATTCAAGAGTCTTCTCAGTTTGTTATCCGGAGTCCATCAATTCAGGTTTATTCATTCTCAGCTGTCAGTTATCATTCTCCAATCTTACCGGTGCTTCGTTCAAGTGATCTCTAATCAGTTCATGATCCCTTCGTTCTCATGTATCTAGATTGTCTCAAGTAACTTCGTTCATTTCACAATTCTTACCCGGTGATTCATCCCTTTACTTTGTGCATTTTAAATTCTATCGGTGGCTCTTCCAAGATTCTTCTTCTTTCATTATAATCTCAATTGACTCTTTCTTTCCAATCCTTCCGGTGGTTCGTTGAAGACCTTCTCAAGGTTGCGCTATATCTATCTTAATCCTTTTCTATGAGAATAAGTAATATGCCAAATCCATTGTTTGTCATCAATCTAATTGGTGAAGGATAAGCATAATGTAATCCTTATTCTTGTTTCTTCCAAGTGATTTATCCCTTATTACGGAGGCTCATCAAAGATTTAATTCCTTCTCGAAGGGTTCATCAACATTCTTTTCAGAGGAGCTCAAGCATTCTTCTTCTTGCACTCCAGAGTGCAATTCTTTCTACCGTATCATCGGAGGTGGTGTTATGTCATTCTTGATAATTTTCGTTCGTGTTTCATGATTCACAAGTTATCAAGTATGAGATATTTAAACCCATCAATCTCTTCATTGCAATTATCTTGGGCTATGTTTCACCTAAAACCGTCCCTAAGGATTGTTTCTATTATGGTGCTCATATAGGACCCAAGTTCTTCTTTATCCTCCCGGTGAAATAGTTTCTCGTCTCCTTGCTCTTATCAATCCAATCTTTTTCCGTGAGTGGCAGGTTGTCACCTCATAATTTTGAGATGCTTTCCATAAGCCCATTTCAAGCTTATCCTATCGTTGTTGGTGTTCCAACAACTCCGTTCGACCCTTCTCCTAAGGACACCTTTCAAGCTCTTTTGTAGCAGAAGTTGGCCTTTTCTTCTACATTCTTTTATCTCTATGATCTATCATTGATTTCTCTCTTCCGGAGACATTGCGATGTTGCTCTTTTCAACCCATCATTTTGTTTTGTCAAGATCATGCTTCTTTCTTTTGCTTATCCATTTAACCGGAGTGTTCTGTCCCTTTTGCTCAAGTTCTTTTCGCCTTATCAAGCCTTGTATTTCTTTTCATTTGGAGTGCTCCCGAATTTCTTTCTTCCTTATTACTCTTCCCTACCGGAGTGCTTTCAACTTTGTTCTTCCTCGTTCCTCTTTCCTAACGGAGTGCTTTCAACTTCGCTCATCTCCGTTGTATTTTTTCTCGAAATTGCTTAACATTTTCAAGGTTCTTTGGTTTCACTCGTTTGTCAAAGAAGCAACTTAGTTTTACCTCTTCTTTTCTCTTCCGTTTTCCCTCCGGTGCCATTCTAGATCTCGGGACGAGATCCTCTCGTAGTGGTGGAGTGTTGTAACACCCCGAGACCGATGTGCCAGGTGTCCTCCAGTTATTCATTGTTGTTGCCTTATCTTTCGCTTGCGTGTTGCATCTTGTCATGTCATCATGTGCATTGCATCATCATGTTTTCGAAACTTGCATCCGCCGGGCCTCTCTCTCTCTCTTCTCTTCTCTCAGCTCGAGACCGTCTATACAGTCCACTACTCACCGCCAGGCCCTACCTAACCTCTCTCGTCAGCCTGCAACCCTCCTCGCGCGCGCGCCCGAAAGCTATCCCGGACCCGACTTGGGCTGTCGCTACCGCTGTGTCCGGATCAACCCCAAACATCTACAAACATCTCCGTTTCTTTATTTGGACTCCCCAACCTTTTTTATCTCGACCGTCTGATCTAAATCGGAGTGTCCAAATAGCACTTTATCTCATTGCTATATATTTAGGCCAACCCTAACGTCTAGGGAGTCTGTCCCATCATTCCTCCCCGCTGCCGTCGCTCGAAAAATTCATCCTCGGGATTCCTCCTGATTCCGAATCCACCAATCAACACTGCAGCCAACCACAAACCACCCCTGGTCTCCTCCTCGTTGTCCCATTGAACCAATCCCCTCCCGATCCAAAAACCACCATCGCCACTGCTCCTCCTCAATTTTCCATGCCCAGCCAACCGCCGCCACCCTCTCCCTTGTTTTCCTCACCAGCAACAGCATGAGGCAGCGCTTCCCCTCGTCTCTCTACACGCCCGTGGCTGAGCAGGAGCCCTCGGCCTCATCTCGTTGCCCCGGCCTTGTGCAGCTCCTCGTCGCCTCTCTTCTTCCCCGCTGCTCTCTCTCCCTCTCTCTGTATCATCTCTCGTGCCTCACTTCTCTCTCTCTCTCTCTCTCACAGGACCACGCCGGCGACCGGAGCAGCCGCCCTTGCCTCTGGACCCACGCCTAGTCTTTGTTCCCGTGCCGCTCGTCGCGCGGCCTCTGATCTCCACCGGACCTCCTCCTGTTGGCTTCTACCAGCGCGCCCTTCCTCCTCCTCCTCGTTGTTCATCACCTGGCTTCCGGAGTCGCAAAAGACCGCCAAGCCCCCCCATGGTCGCCAGGACCTTCCCCGACCTAGATCCGCCAAGTCCGTCGGCGGGAACGGCCTTCACCGCTTAGATCCGTCGATGCCTCGACCTGCCGCCTCGGATTCCGACGTCCCCAGTTCGCCGTTGTCGCGCCGAGACCCACTTCCGCCTCGCCGTTGACCTTCAGCGCCGCCGTTCTGGCTCTGTCGAGCAGAGGACGAGCATCGCCTGGGCTGCCTCCCTCGCACGCGTGTGGGCCGGCCTCGCCCCAGCTCCAGCAGCGCCCTCCGTTCCCTGGGCCGGCCCTTCTCCTCCTCTGCTGTGCCGACCTGGGCCATGGCCCGTGGGTGAGCAGGCCCTTCCTCCAGTCTCCTGTGCACCTGGCCCAACAGTTTTGGCCCATGTCATGTTTTTTTCCTCTAGATGATTTTTTCTATTATCCAGAGTTTTGCCAGTTTTAGAGATAAGCCCCTAAACTTCATGCATTTAATATCTCCACAACCGTGCATCGGATCTAAATAATTTTTATATGAAACTTGCTTAGAATTTCATCTAGTTTAATAACTTCCAACTTTCATCCATGTTTAAAATTCTTAAGATGCTGTTTGTTTAAACTTGCTTATTTAACTTGCTAAAATGTTTTAATTCATAACTATTTAACCGTAGCTCCGAATTTAATAAACTTTATACGTAAATGGGGTGGAAAAATGCCTAGTTTAACTTGGTGACCTCACTTTGCATGTCTAACAAATCTAAAATTGTGTTTTGGGCAGAACAGTACCAAATCCATAATTATGCTCATGAGTATTTTCTGGACTTGTTGTTTTGTTGTTCCGGCCTCATTTAAACTTGCCTAGATAGATAGTTTCTTTATGCTTCACCTCTTGCCATGCTAACAACATTTAATCATGTTGGGTACATAAACGAGAGAGAACTAAATAAGTCATGTGGTGTTTTCTTCAATATACAACTCGTTGCATGTTGAGCTCCACTTAATTTGTAGGATTGTTTGTGCATTTTGCCATGCCAAGCCTCATTAAACTGGACATGCATCATACTTGGTTGTGCATCATGTCATGTTTATGTGGTGGTTGTTTACTATGTTGTGTGCTTCTTTCCGGTGTTGCTTCTTCGGGTTGGTTTCGAGAACGTCGTGTTTGTGAGGACCCGTTCGACTATGTCCGTTTGTCTTCTTCATGGACTCGTTCTTCTTCCTTGCGGGATCTCAGGCAAGATGACCATACCGTCAAAATCACTTCTATCTTTGCTTGCTAGTTGCTTGCTCTTTTGCTATGCCTATGTTGCGATACCTACCACTTGCTTACCATGCCTCCCATATTTCTGAGCCAAGCCTCTAACCCACCTTGTACTAGCAAACCGTTGTTTGGCTATGTTACCGCTTTGCTTAGCCCCTCTTATAGCGTTGCTAGTTGCAGGTGAAGATTGGAGTTTGTTCCTTGTGGGAACATGGATATTTTGTTGGGATATCACAATATCTCTTATTTAATTAATGCGTCTACACACTTGGTAAAGGGTGGAAGGCTCGGCCTTATGCCTGGTGTTTTGTTCCACTCTTGCCGCCCTAGTTTCCGTCATATCGGTGTTATGTTCCCGGATTTTGCGTTCCTTATGCGGTTGGGTTATAATGGGAACCCCTTGACAGTTCGCTTTGAATAAAACTCCTCCAGCAAGGCCCAACCTTGGTTTTACCATTCGCCACCTAGCCTTTTTCCCTTGGGAGCCGCGCATCCCGATGGTCATCTTTATTTTAACCCCCCCGGGCCAGTGCTTGCCTAAGTGTTGGTCCAAACTAGAGCCCCTTGCAGCGCCACCTCAGGGAAACTCAAGGGCTGGTTTTAGTTGTACAGATTGCTTATCTGGTGTTGCCCTAAGAACGAGATATGTGCAGCTCCTATCAGGATGTCGGCGCATCGGGTGGTCTTGCTGGACTTGTTTTACCATTGTCGAGGATGTCTTGTAACCGGGATTCCAAGCCTGATCGGGTCTTCCCGTGAGAAGGAATATCCTTCGTTGACCGTCAGAGCTTGTGATGGGCTAAGTTGGGACACCCCTGCAGGGATTTGAACTTTCGAAAGCCGTGCCCGCGGTTATGGGCAGATGGGAATTTGTTAATGTCCGGTTGTAGAAAACCTGAAGTTGATCTTAATTAAAATACATCAACCGCGTGTGTAACCGTGATGGTCTCTTTCCGGCGGAGTCCGGGAAGTGAACGCGGTGTTGGAGTTATGTTTGACGTAGGTTGTTCTAGGATCAATTCTTGATCATAGTTTCTCGATCGCACTTTGCCTTCTCTTCTCGCTCTCATTCGCGTATGTTAGCCACCATATATGCTAGTCTCTTGCTGCAGCTCCACCTCATACATTTTACCTTACCCATAAACTTAAATAGTCTTGATCGCGAGGGTGTGAGATTGCTGAGTCCCCGTGGCTCACAGATACTTCCAAAACCAGCTTGCAGGTGCCGATGAGACTGTGCAGATGACGCAACCAAGCTCAGGAGGAGCTCGATGGAGATCTTGTCCTTTGTGTTGTTTCGTTCTAGTTGATCAGTAGTGGAGCCTAGTTGGGACAATCGGGGATCTGTGTAGCATTTGGGGTAGTCTTCTTTTATTTTGGTTCCGTAGTCGGACCTTGTATGTATTTTGTTGATGTAATGCTTTATTCATGTAATTGTGTGAAGTGGCGATTGTAAGCCAACTATGTATCTCTTTCCCTTATGTATTACATGGGTTGTGTGAAGATTACCTCACTTGCGACATTTTTTTCAATGCGGTTATGCCTCTAAGTCGTGCTTCGACACGTGGGAGATATAGCCGCATCGAGGGCGTTACAAGTGACCTGCTAGCGATTCTCTGATTGTAAAAATGCTTGAGTGGGTCTTGCGAATGGCATGGTGGTGGCTTGACCGGTGGATAAATGGATTCATGCATTGTACTATGGGGGCCCAATTAGATATCATGTCTACTAGACACCCAATTAAAAGGCTTCATGCATCTGCGTGTTTGCACGTCAAGCGTCGGGAAATTACATGTGATACAAAGCTTTCCATGCTCCCATGATACGGGCTTCTGAGAGCCCTTGGATCTGAGATCGAATGGTTGCATGGCGTGGTTCTAGACCTATGGGTGAATATCCTATCCTGGAGGGTTATTCCGCAAATTTTTAGCAACTTAGTATGCGACAGTTTGATCTCAGATCCAAGGGCTCTCGGCATCCCATATCATGGCCGCGCCTACCACGACCGTCGCCTCGCTCACGTGGTCGCTCCCTTGGAGATTTCAGACAGCTATGAAGTTACTTAGTCACTCATACAACAAGGTTAGCTATAAGGTTGGCTATAAGAGTATTTTTTTACTTCTCTCTATCTCTTTCTTCATACAATTTATTTTATTTGCCAAGGAGTAAGGCCCCTCCCAATGCTCCACCTTGCACAAGTGCTAAGCCTGCCATGTAGGCAAAAAATGATGTGGCAAGGTAATTGAGAGAGGAGAGATGAGTGTGGTGACCCAAGAAGAAACAATGCCAAGCGCGGGAACCTAGGGAAAACACTTAAATGAAAGAAGCCCACCAATGCACGGATAACTTTAGTTGCGAAATCATTAAATGAAGGATGCTTAGCTACAACAAGTTGCATTGAGGAATTTAGTTGCTTAGCTCTTTAATGTGCTCAACACCTCATCTTATAACTAGTACATTGGAGGAGGTGTAAGGAGTACAGTACTTGGTACATGTATACCATGGAGGTGCTCAGTAATCGGGAGACTCACGCCGGTCGTAGTGTCGCAGTAATAATGATAATGGCAAGTCAAATCACAGGGCCCCAACTATCCAGTAGTAACGAGCCGTCAAATCATGCAGCCCTACGTTTGCAGCAGCCTACTTCCTCATCTTCTCGCCTCTCTGTCAAACCGACTAGGCCGAAATGCCCCACCTACCGCGCTAGAAAAGCCCCGCCCTCGACTTTTAAATATAATTTTGTATTCATGGATTGTGCCATGGAGCAAAGCTTCAAGAAAACGACAGTACACATGTATACAACACTCTCGTCGCATTCGCATCGCACCCCAGGGGGTCGTTCTGTCTGGCATGCCGCTCTCCAAAGGGAACACACGTCATATTGTGTTTGCACACACATGTGGGACCATAATTGAGAACCGACCATAGGAACACTCCCCGGCCCCGCAAATCGGCTGAGTTAATAGAAGAGAGACAGGAGCAATAGTACTGGAGCAGTGTTGTACAGACGTTAGTGCCTGGGCGACCCCTGCATGACACGGGAGATTAGTTCGTCCATGCATGTGACCAGACTCCAGCAGACGACTGGATTGGCTATCATCTACATGTCGTGTAGGTTGTGTTGTACATGGAAGTAGTTCTGATGAGAAATCTAAAAAAATGTTTCTTGTCATCTCGCAATATTAGGTGTCATGTGCTTCGGATCACTGCGAGGGTTAAACAGCGACAACTGAGTTCGTCCAACGCGCTGGTCATTGGGGGCACATGCATGAAGACTACTCAGCTACCATCTAGGTCAAGCCGGCTATGTTAATTAGGACATCTATCGATTGACCCCTTTTCTACGAGTTTATCTTTAATTTGAGCTTTGATCCTTGTCTAGTTTGTCCGTCGAGATTCATGTTGTCTCTTTGGGGCAGTGAGGTTATGGTTTCTTGTCATGTGGCATTTTTCCGTGTTATATGTTAATCCGGTGCTTCAGATCAAAATAACGACAGCTGCGCCTCCAGGGCACATGCATGAAGACTTCTGGACAGTCATTAACGAGGTCAAGCTGGCTCCGGTAGATAAAAGAAAACTACTCCACTATATAGGCGGCAGCCTCCGCGCTTGCTTGCTAGTGTTACTCTCTTCACAGTATATTGTCCTCTCCAGATCTAAACACAATAGTGGTGGCCACTCTCTCTCTCTCTCTGCTCACCGCTAGTCACAGATCTAGCCGGATCCCCTCCACCAGGGAAGGTGAGAAGGTGCAATGTTCACACAGTCGTCCTCGGCGACGACTCTTACCCATTGTGAGCGCGTCCCGATCAGCATGCCTTGCCGTTCCCTCCCATGCAGCATCGGCTAGGGAGGGCCTCTGACTCCTTCTTCCTCGCTGTCGTAGTGTGAGCAGATCCCGCCTCCCACCACCCACCTAGCGACATCCCGGTGACCCTCAGGTATAACTTCCTTTGAAACCGGCCTTGCACTACTCCCCCAGCTCATGACGTTGTTGCATTTGTATCTTTTACTATTTCTTAGGCCCCCTCATATATAGGATTGATCAGTTGTTCGAAAGCCACCTAAATTTTTACTATTAAGAGCTGAAACTAGTTCATGCAGTCGAATGTAGGACTACTTGGTTCAAACAGGGAAGAAAGGGGGTGGGGGTGGGGGAAGATTTGTTACCTGAATCTAGGACTTGGCCGAAAGAGGAAATAATGGGGGCGAAAAGTAGTAGAGACTCGCTATCCAACTGGTCTCTTGGTATGATAGGGAAATTAAGGGAAACGCAGTATAAACTCAATATTAACCGATGTATTGGTTGAAAAAGAAAAGAAAGTGGCGGCCGGGGGACAAGTCAACAAAGTATGTCCAGCACTAGATTTGCTAGGCTCACATAGTATAAGGTGGCTATACCAAACAAAAATGGGACCAACCCAGATATCCCGTTGTGATGTTTGTTGCCATGAGCCCCTCTTATGTAATGCCACTAGTAAAATGTAGTAGTCCCACTATTAAAAGTAGGGGCATGTTAAACCAATGTTGTTTTCAATGTAATGCCTCCAGTAATATGAATGAATGGCACTGTTTTTCATGTCATGCTAAATTTCCCATTAAGATAAGTTGCTTATTTTCGTTAGAAATGCAACTTTCCTAGTCCACCTACTCTCCCATGCCCAAATACCAACTCTTTAGTAGTTGTTAATGTAATGTTGCTGGTTAAATGAAGCAATGGCACCATTAAAGTAATGTCATATTTAACAATTGTCATAATTAATCCTAATGCCCACACTAATATCTAGCAATGTTGTTGCTTTAGAAATTTCTACTGTCCTTGTAGGCTCGCCATTCGTATAAGGAACATGCTTCTTTTCACTTGATGTATGTTTCATCAGTTGTTAGTCACCCTCCTTTCCACCTTTTTGTGCAAAGAGAGATATACATTTCATGATTGATCTTAGTTGAACTGCACAAATGATATCCAAATTATAATTGAACATTCCACGAGCTTCACGACGAACCTTGATGTTGCTTAATTTTATTGCAACTAATGAAGAAGAAGCTGCCAGCTCATGGGACATTGCTTCATTTTAGGTGAACTGCAGAAAAAGGTCCCATGAATTGAATCATCCATGTTGGTGACTGGTGTGATCCCTTCTACGATGGTGTTGACTGCAGATATGATTCCCATCATGAGGTATGTTCCTTTTTGGTCCAACCGTTTGCCAAAGATCCTCCATGTTGAGTCTGCTCTTGTGCTACTGTTTTGGCACTGCCTTGATAAGCAGTAATGTTATTATTTTGAACCTTAATCTAGTGGCACTATTAATTTGAGGAAATGTTTTGGAATCTCTAGTGCCACTGATTTTTTTTAATATATCTAAAGAGGGGGTTTCCCCTGATTTCATTCAAGAAACCCAACCATAGAGAACCATTATCCGACAACATCTCACTGCAAACGGGCAGTTATGCAACTACTACTAGAACGAACTAAGTACTAGCAGGAGACAAGTTCGCCACATAAGCTAGGCAGGTAGGGGGACACAGCACCAGCTCGACCAAGTTTGCATTACAACCCAAATGCTACCATAGAAACATCAGGGGGAAGATAGGGACTTAAAGAGCCGACTTCAGCATCCCAGTCTAAGCACACCCCCGGCCTCCATCCTTGCGACGCACGGTACACCTTGCTTGCCGCCTGCTCGACCCTAGTGCCACTGATAAAAACAAGTAATAATACAGTTAAAATTGAGCGAGTGTCCTCTCTATCATTTCATTTCCAATGTAGATAAAGAAAGTGCTTCTCTTTGTTAGTATATGTTTCATGAACTAGTCCCATTGTTAATGTTTAAGTGTTTCTGCAAACTGGGGTGCTTAATTTTAGTTGATCTGCACAAAAATAGAGATTGGAATGTCTCAAGGCCCCTCCTTGTACTACCACTATACATTGATGTTCATCACCGACAGAAGGTGTATCTGGGAGAATTTGGTCGATTTCCAGTATGAGGCCTACTGTTTGAGGCATTGGAGGGCCCATCTCGCCTTCGCAGCATGGCATACTATGATACTATCACAATATTTTCTTCTATTTAATATTTATTAGTGTATGTTTCATCAACTAGTCCCACTAATATGTAATCACGCTTTTTTATTATCTGTGCAAACAGGGTTATTCCGCTGCATTTTGGCGGAATTGCACGAATGTACGGATGGAAACGGCATATATGCAGATTGCGAGGTGCCAAGTAAAAATTACCGACACCAACCATGCTCTATCTAAGCATTGGAATCCACCACCACCAGTGGGATGGGTGGCGCTCTTTGTGGACGCATCTTTCTCGGCATCAAATCCTTAATCAAATACTAGTAGCCTATATTGGCACTTCTCCAGGGAGTACTCTTTTCCAAAAGAAGCACCAATCTATTTTTCTTTATTTGTACACAGCGTCACAAGTTTGTTTTTGGTCCAGAGCTATTTTAGGGTGATTGGCATAGTACTCGGAGACTGATTGTAAGCATGATTTTCATTAGCCTTCACACTGATTGTAAGCATGAGCAGATGGAAGATTAGGTTAGTGAGAAGCTTACCTTAAACCCTACAGCTGCCGTTGAAACGAGGCGAGCGGCGAGGGAACCATGGAGAACGGCGGGGATGTGACGTCGCGCCATCCGACCTCCTCTTGCGGTGGGAGAACGGATACTCTTGTGGCTCCGGCTGGCACTACACCCACATGAACGGCACACCGTACTCAACAGATTCGTTATCCTTGGGATGCTCGACCTTTGACCTGTACGCCCACCACCTCTGCCTGACTTTCTCTTCGGGAGAATCTGTTTGATTCATTGCCTAGAGGAGATACTCGATGAACTCGAAGGACTACGCCGTGACTTCCGCCGAGGAGTACATCACCGACATCATCGCCGTTGTCTTGCTCTTTCGCATACATTACCACATGGCCCTCACGGTCCTGGAAATCTCCCACTCGTTGTCAAACCAAGTAATGATCTCCTTCAACCTGGCTAACTTCACCTGCTAGCTTTGGAAGATGGGAGGAGAGACGGTGGTCTTGCAATGGAGAAGAGGGAGAGGCCAGATGGTGGTTTTGCAATGGAGAAGATGGAGAGGAGAGGGGTAGTTTTGCAATGGAGAAGAGGAAGAGGCGAGACGCTGGTTTCGGAATGGAGATGGTGGAGAGGAGAGGTGGTGGTTTGGCAATGGAGAAGAGGGAGGGGAGCATGCGGCATCGATTTAGGATTGGACGAGAGGGTCGACGTGCTGTGACTGGATCAAAATCAAAATCAATTTACCCTTCTATTAAGAAAGCGACCCCACATTAACTACTCTCCCTTGTATTCTAGGTCATATTTGACCATGATTTTCACAAATAAAATATATGTTATACATTTCACAAATAATATAATTTGAAAGTACATTCAGATATTAACCAAACGATACAATTTTTGATGACATGCATTCACATTTTGCTTGTCAAATAAAGTATGTGGTCAAACTTTGACCCAAAATACCCAAAACAAAGAAATACTTCCAAGACCAGCGCCGCTCCTCTCTTCTTAAACAACCGCCGCTCCTCTCCTATTCCAATCCAATCCTGCACCGCTCCTCTCCTATTCCATTTCAAAACCACCACCCCTCCTCTCCTGTTCCAATCCAAAACCAGCGCCGCTCCTCTCTCATTCTAATCCAAAACCAGCGCCCCTCCTCTCCTCCTCCAGTCAAAACCATCGCTAGTGAGTGAACGTGTTGTGGAGACGTAGATCAATGGAGGAGTAAAACCGATGTGTGAGGATCGCAGACGGCGACCCTATGAAGCTAGCTAGGATGGTTGAGATGCAGTCTTGGTTTGACAAAAAGGACCAACTAGCGGCGACGGCGACATCCATGGCCAAATATTTGCAACAGAGCGAAAAGACGGTGATACTCCCGAAGGGAGTCGCGCGAGAGTACATAGAGCTGCTCCTCTGGGCCATGGAGCAAACAAATTCACTAAATCCGATCGTGAAGCAGCGGTGGTGGATGTATTGATCCAAGATGGAGCATCCACCAGAGATTGAAGGATCGTGCATCTACAGGGTGCTGTTTGTGATGGTGTTGTGCCAGCGCGAGTTGGTGGAGTGTTCGTTGACCGAACCCAACCGTAAGAGGAGAAAAGCAGTTGGCCCGATGATGCTTCCCCGCCATCCTTCCCATGTCGTTCCCCTCGTCTCATGGAGGGGTTGTCTGCCTCCGAAGAATAGGAGGGGACTGCCCCCAACCCAATAGTCAGGCATGTTGTGAATTTTCAGGAGGAGCTTAGGGTTGTCAGTATTTGCAGGTTGTGAATTGTGTTTTGTGTTGTGTATTTTGAGAGTACTTTCAGATATGAATGTATTTTGAATTTCAGATTTGTAGTATTGAGCATATGAAGTATTTTATGAATTCTAGAGATCTATTTTAGCACTTAAAATGTACTTTCATATAAAATGTAGACAATGTGATTCTCAGAGAAGAAACTACAAGTTTCAGAGGCATAGCATTTATATTAACATTGCCTTTTCAAACAGGGATAAAATCATGTTGGAAGTTTTATTCATGGTCGAAAATGGAACTACCAGCCGATTAACATCATGTTGATCAACATTCATGCATAACACATCTTCATATGATGCACAGTCAAAAACATATGCTATTTTCAAAATGCCCACACAATGTCGAGTGTACGAAAAACAGAGAAAACGAGGGATGAAGGTTTGGCAAGTATTGGAGGTGGTGTGCATCGATGATAATGGGGGCCCACATGTAAATAATGGCAAAGGCAACAAATTTGGAGATATTTTTAGTTCATCAGGTGGAATCAAACCCGGGCGGAACAACAGTCGGGTGGTGTCACTTGGCCACAGGGTTAGTTTAGTAGTTCTGCTAGAAATTAGGCACAACATCTACCACTATTGTAGCATGCCTTCCCCAGCTCTGGTTCGTTCTCGTCCTGGGCCTGGACGCCATCCTCCTCCTATGTGCGCTCACCGCAGCGCCGCTGTCTGCCGTTGAGAACATGCTGAACAAATGAGAGGAATCTAGAGAGGACTGTACGTGGAGAAGCGGACATTCGGGACCCACCAGGTCCATGGCCGTACGCAAGCAAGTGCCTCATTGAAAAAATACTTCATCCTAATGCTATACTAACGTTGGGGCCCACGGGTTTGTCAACATACTTACATTTTTTGAGGTGCTTCAACGTAGTTACTAAAGGAGATAAATTTACAATGAAGTCGCGGAGCTGGCAGGTATCATTTAATATCAGTGGGCCAGCAAGTATCAGCTGGGTTGTGGGCTGCCCCGTCTAAGATTTCTTTTTAACATGTGCAACCCACGACATGCCGGTTTGTATTTTCTTGAGGGCCGTCATGTATCGACCGGCCTATGGACCTCCCATCCTAGGTTATATTTTTTCTGAAACATCCGCAGCCCAACTTATGTATTTTTTTGAAGAAAACGCAGAGGTGTGTTCTATTTTTCTATATAAGAATAGGAACGCCATGTCCAACTTAGGTTTCCCTTCCAACTATATTACATATATTTATATTATTTTATATGTTATTATATATTATTGTTATTGTCATCATATATTTAATAGATACTTACATATATAATAAAAAAATATCCCATGTCTTATTAACTTATAAAAATAATATTTTAACAATAAAATCCTAGATTTCATTATATTAAGGCAACGAAAATCCTGGTGATTATGTACAAAAGCTTGGTAAGATTTAAGGACCAATGTAATAATAAAGCACTTTTATTTAAATATATTTATAGCAACATGCTCAGCCCCAGTTTATTTTTTGATAACATTGTTGCGCCCAACCCAACATTGTAATTAGAACCAGCGCAGCAAAATCGTGTATTTTGAGAAAGTGCAAATGGGATGTAATTGTTTAGGAAAAAATAAATGGGCCACATGGACGCTACATTATTTGTTCAGCTAGCCCAGCAAATTTGTGTATTTCGAGAAAGTGAAAATGGGTTGTAGTTTTAAAAAAGGGCCGCATGGACGCTACATTATTTGTTCACCCAGCCCAGCAAATGGACTATAATTCTAAAAAAAAGATCAAATGGATTGTAAATTCTAAAAAAATTGGTTGAATATGTGCAACATTTTTGGAGGCTGAAATGTGGGCTAATAGGTCGAAGCCAACGCAAGTTGTTGTCAACTTAGTCAACAAATGATTCTGAAATCGATAGTCGTTGGATTTACATCCACCGAACGACATCCATCTTCAATCTCTTGTCTTCTTCCTCCCGCGCCGCCGGGACCACCTGCTCCCGCCTCCTGCTGCTAGCAGCTCTGCTTAGCACGCTTCACTGTGAAGCACTACCCCACCACCGGTCAGGCCATCCCTCCACCCCTCCACACCTCTGGTTATTCTCCACCGACTACCGAACCACGCCGCACCAGAACCAGTTAACCCTCATACACCTCTCCGTCTGCGACTCCACTCCTGCGTCTTCCCATCTCCGGCTCGTTGCCGTCCGGGGCCTCGCCGTCATCCACCACCTTGGATGCGCTCGGTGCGGCGTGGTCCACATGGTCAACAAACAAGATTCATCAAAAGAGGACTGTACGTGGACAGGGTGATAGTGGGGACGCACCAGTTCCATGGACGCAGGCATGCAACCGACTCCTTATTACACAAAAATAAAATTATTCCTCCCCTTGAAAGCAGGGACCCACCAGCTACATCTTCACACGCAAGGAAGTGTGTCCATATTACGAAAAAATTGATTCTCCCCCCTGACAGATGGGATCTATCAGTTATATCTTCGCACGCAAGGAAGTGCCTCCTTATCCTCCCTGATAGCTGGGACCCACCCGGTCAAACCGTACATAGGGTTGTCTGTCTAGTCGTGAACGTCTACGTACATACAGGTCCATCGGTCTCCCTGCAGCGATGAACCGTGACCGAGTAAGGAGCGGCACGTGTCGTACTAGAGGCGTGAACATAGCATGTCACACGGTCCCTTCTATATCGTGTACATGTACGTACAGGCACGCTGCAAGTAAGTAAATATGGCTATGTACGTACATATGGGCGGGATCTCGAACACGTACAGCGACGGCGTCTTGTTCATCGGCAGCCAACCGGCTGGGTCAGAATGGAGAAATTGCATCATGTTCATGGGGAGGCAATGAAGTGCGTTCTGTTCATCGAGGGCCAACCGGCTTGGATGAATAGCCGAAACAGGGCCTGGCATACCCCAGAACGGCGGAAACGGCCTTCTGTTCGACCGCCTACGGTTGAAATGGGATCCTGTTCATCGGGAGGGGTCTGGCATACCGCAAAATTGAGGAAATGGACTTCTCTTCGACCTCCTACTATCGAAACGGGGTCCTGTTGCTCACGAGGGGTGTGGCGTATCGCAAAATGGAGGAATGGACTTCTCTTCGACTTCCTACGATCGAAACAGGGTCCTGTTCATCGGTAGGGGTGTGGCGTACCGCAAAATGGGACTCCACAAGATACTATTCATCCACCACCTGCTGCCTCGCTCTAGCCTCCACAGGCTACTGTTCATCCACCGTTGACCTCCTCCAGCCTCCACCTGTGACTGTTCATCCACGGTGTCTCCCTCCTGCCTCCACCAGCTATAGTTCATCCACGGGCAACTATTCATCCAACCTCCACGGGGTCCTGTTCATCCAACCTTCACCGGCTATTCTTCAACCATCCCTCCACGGGGTCCTATTCATCCACCCCCAACCGGCTTGATCTGGGTCCTGTTCATCCAGCGACAACGGCCTCTACTACCACCAGGCCCTATTCATCCAACCCCCATTGGGAACTGTTCATCCAACCCCAACAATGGTCACTGTTCATCAAGAGGCAGTAGGTTTGATTGTCTTCAGTTAGCAGCAATAGTGAAGGAATCGCTCAATCGGGTTCAGTTAACAGCCAGGATCGATCGATCGCTCAGGTTCAACAACGCGTAGCTAGCCAGTGCAATCGCTCGGGTTCAGTAAGCGAACACCTTGCTCGGGTTCAGTTAGAGACTAATGCCTCGCACACATGCGCTTACCTGTATGAGAGAAACACACAAACGTCGGTGCATCGCTCGGCCGCGACCACCCACCGTAACCGGGAACTCCCTAATATTTTCCACGCCCTCGCTTCTACCATGGTGTTTTCCGTCATGGAAGGCCCAAAGAATGTCATGCAGCTGCGTTTCTGGCCCGCCAGGACAAAAAGCCCATTTCCTGTCATGATTTTTTGTCATAGAAGTAGGAGCCCACCACATTTATGATGATACCGGGTTTTGTCACAATTATTTTCATAGAAGTGTCATAAGCATGACAATAATTTTTTTAGTTTGGCGCAAAATGTCACGGATGTGTCTTTTTTTTGTAGTGACCACACCAAATGACCAGTGTGAAGGCTCTTGGCTCCGATGTCTGAGGGATAGATCCTAATGGTACAGAGGTACTGACTCTGATTAAAATCTCTATACTTCTCTACCACGGTATACTCTGGAGACCAACGGTAGCCAACGTCATCCATAAGGCGAACCAACATGGCCGTGTGACCGGGTACATCCAAGCACCTAGTTAAACATACCACATGTCAAGGAGTGCGGGAGGTCATCTGTAATAAGGATAATGTAAACACATTAGTAACTCAAAGATTCTAGGATAAGTTGGGTAGTGTAATGGCAGTAAGATGCTCAAAAAATGAGACATCTCGTGGGATAAAGGGGATAGTGCAACAACTCGACATCATAACTCAAGGTTCTATGATAGTACATGACAACTACATAGGAAGTAGTCAAAAATTGGATACAACTCTGATCCACCATTCTTGTAAGTCTACAGAATCATAACTCATGATCCTGATAGGTAGAAGAGAAAGCCTAGTTCCTTAACCCCTTAGAAAAGGAGTGGGTGACTCAGATCAAAAGGACATAAGGTATAAGGAGTAAAAAGAGCCTTACATTCCCTTCCACAATCAACCCCCCTGCATAACGAAAGCATTTCTAGATTCAACTTCGTCCAGTTAGGCTTGGTAATCCTATAGTCAGCCAGGCTCTGATCCCTACACTGTCACACCGGTGTAGCATGTAACACATCATATCACTTTATGGCCTCACACACGGTATTCCCATGACTACAGCCTTACCTTGGTTGGGACCGTTTGAGCCTTTCGGTTCAATATATGATTGTGTCGCTAGCATCCATAGGATAGAGAACCCGGGCTGACATGACTAGTCGTAAACCCAAGGTGGCACAAACTTACGGGGACAGACATACGTAACCCAACAATGAACGTGTCGGTCATCAATGTACAACCCAAGTAGTACCAAGCTACAAGGACATAAAGGGACAACGTGTGTCATTTCCCTGAATGGATAGACACATGAACAAAGAAGGATACACTACAAAAAATACACTTCTGTGATGATACATGTTTTTCACAGTAGGTCACGTTTTCTGTCATGCATGTACATCCATGACGATTTTATGACAGAATCAAGATAGTCATACATGTGCTGTCGTAGAAGTGTTCCATGACATTACCAAAATTATCATCACGGAAGTGTCCACTTCCATGAAGACAAATCGCGCGTCATAGAAATTCTTTCATCAATGGTGACTGACACGTGGCATGCACCGTAACAGGTCACCGTTAAGCCATCGGGTTCCGGTTTGGATGCGATAACCCTTTAACAGCGCGGACCAATGGGGATTTTCCACGTGTAAAATTCTCATTGGCCATCAAATCCACGTGTCGGCCCGGCGTTCGGACAGTTGTCATCTGGCGAGTGGACTGAACGCGCCTATGATACGTCGACACATGTCTCGGCCCAAGAGTGGCCCATTCAGGTTAAAAGGCCGGGCCTGTCAAAATAAGCGGGCCGACCCATTAGCAGCCTACTTGAGTCACACTGTAGGAAAAAACTAATTTGCCGTCAGTGGACATCTTTGCCATCAGCTTTTGTCGGGGCAGACGGCAAAGAACAGTTTTGCCGTCAGCTGCTGATGGCAAAGAATGACTAACGGCAAAACATATTCTGCAGTATGCATTTTTTATTACAGACGGCAAAGACAACTTTGCCATCAACATTTTTTATTACTAACGGCAACGATCATACTTTGCCGTCTATAAAAGAAAACATAGACGGCAAAGACTTTGCCATCTGTGTTTTCTATTACAGACGGCAATGTATGAGATTTGCTGTCTGTAATAAAAAAGAAAGATAGCAAATGCATACTTTGCCGTCTGTATATAAAACACAGACGGTAAACAAGAAGCACACCATGCGGATCCGTCCACGGATCGGTGACGTGGCGGTCCTTCCAAACCCACGCAGCCCCACCCATCCTGACACACCCACTATCCCAAGCCCACAACCCCACCCACCCATGAACGCACGCCCCCACACACCCAGGCACACCACACACACCACCACACAACCACGCACACCACACAACCACTCACACCACCACACAACCATGCACACCACACAACCACTCACATCCATGGCCGGCACTGGCAAGCAGGCCATCCACGTGGGTGAGGAGCAGGGAGGCCACGCAGGCGGGGAGCAAGGAGGCCGGGCAGCGAGCATGGCGGCCGTGCGGGCCATCCGCGCAGGCGGGGAGCAAGGAGGCCGCGCGAGCGGCAAGCATGGCGGCCGCGCGGGCCATCCGCGCGGGCAGCAAGCAAGGAGGCCGTGCGACCGGCGAGCCTGGCGGACGTGTGGGTGATGATCATGGCGGCCGCGCGGGCGACGAGCATGGCACGCGGCGGCGGCTCACTCCACCGTCGATTGCTCAGCGCAGGCGCGCGGCGGCTTCTTCCATCGGGCGTGCGGCGGTGCCCCCTCTCTCTCTAGGAACCAGCGAGCACGGCGGAGCGGCCGTGTGGATACCAGGGCCAGGCAAGCGTGGATGTCTGGTGGCGCGGCGAGTATGGCCGGTCGAACGACATTGTGTGCAGGGCGAGGCGGTGGCAGTGGTGTCCTTGTGGTATTATCCCCGGTGAGAAGAAGGACGGCCGGCGGTGAAGTACATGTTACTGCGAATGAGGACTTGATTGCTTTTGCTTTTTAGTTTATAGGGGTCCTTGTGTAAATTTTCAGGACAGCTTTGTAACTTCTCTGTAACTGTACCGATGATGAATGCAAGACAACACGGCTGTGTCGAATCCAAAATATCCGTGAGCTGAATCTGTTTTGGATTTTTGTTCCTCTGTCCGATGAGATACTCTGCTCGAATGTCACTTTAAAAAAAATGAAAAACAATCTTTACTGTATGTACTTTAGTCCGGATGATAGCAAAGCGCATGTCTTAACTGACGGCAGAGAACGCGTTTTTTGCCGTCTGTTATTTTTGCGGCAGACGGCCAAGTTGTATTGGCTGATGGCAAAATTTGCCGTCATCTCGACAAAAAGCTGACAGCAAAGTATTCTTTGCCGACTTATCTTTGTCGTCCGAGTTTGCCATCTGCTTTCTGACGGCAAAATCTTTGCCGTCTGGATTTGGATCTTTGCCGTCTGTGATCGACAGACGGCAAATTATCTATTTCCTATAGTGTCAGGCCCATTTACAAGCACGGCCCATTCAAGTTACACAAAATTGGCCCATCAAAGGCCCATTCTAGATTTGACGATTTCCAGCCCATCATTAGTTTATGCCCGTTAACGTCCCGCTATGTCTTTGGGCCTAATTGCGTCCCAAGCTTCTTTCGGCCTGTTAGCAGCCCATCGTCAGTTTCAGCCCGTTAACGGCCCGGAATGTCTTTCAGACTTTTATTGGCCCATTTTGCATTTGGGCCAATTCTAGCCCTCTGTGCCTTTAGGCCTGTCCTCGACCCATTCAGTAAATGGGCCAACTCCTAGTCCATTTTGTCTCTTGGCCTGTTAATGGCTCGCGCAGCAGTTGGGCCTTTGACTTTAGGTCCATTAGGAGCCCACGTTCCGCAAGGCATCATTTCAGCCCAACGCGACTTTCGGCCTGTTAAATCCTAGTTTGCAAATTGGGCCTCCTCTGGCCCATAACACTTTCAGCCTCTTACTGGCCCGTAAAGTAAAAGGGTCGAGTAAAAACCGACATGTATTTTGGCCTACTAGAGGCCCGCGGGCCATTTCCATTTATACAGCCCTATCGAGCTTTTGGCCTGTTCACGGCCTACTAAGAGCCGTTGTTACGGTGGACCACATCATTTTTGATCCACTTAATATTATTTTGACCAGCCCAATTAAGACACGCTTTGACTACACATGTTTGTTCGCTTGGATGGCGTCCAGGAAATATTTGGGCGTGTTGGCCCCGTTCCAACGATATATCATATTCAAGAATTATCCTACGCTATACTATCACCTCTAAAAAACATACATTATACAATAAAAAGACTAAGGCATAGAGACGTAGAATAATCCTACACTATACAATAAAGAATTTATAGCCAAATATACCCACTGGGCATTATAGTTCGGCACCAGTGATAATAAAGTGTACACAAACAACAAATTACATACACTAGAAAAATAAAGCTCATACATCATGGACATGCATCAACAAAACTTACCGTTTGAACTATAATCTCTTCAGAAAATAGGATTGGTCGGATTCAGATAGCACAAATTTCAGTCTGCAAAATCTCCAATTTATTCGTGGTTACCTCAATGTCTTGTTTCATTTTTTTTGACTCCTACATCTAATATCTGCATGTCCTGTCTCAACTTGTTGATTGTACGTTGAGAATCATGTACACGTTGTCTTGCCACTTCTAGTTGATGCTCGAGAACATCAGCACATTCCAATTCCAATCCATAATCATTCGGTAACGGCCATGTCGCACTGCTCGCAGATCTTTGTGTTGATGTCACTTCATACTAAAATCTTTCTGTAAGTACACATGACTAGGGCAAAAATATAGTTACAACAGTGAAGCGAGCAAGACAGACTATTTTGTACATGGCAAAACAGGACTAAAAATGATGTTACACATCATGAATCATAAGCAGGTGATATTTAAAAAATTATAAAAATGGTAGTCTGTGCAGCCTGCATATAGAAATATCTCTTAGCTCACCACAGGAGCATGATGCCGGGGCCAAATCCAAAACACACACAAGTTACAAATTTAGACAACACGCTGCATATAAGTAAGCAAGCAATTGGCCATTCTGTAGCTCAATTAAAGTCTTAGGGAGCATAATGAACAGCAGAGGGATTCATACAAACCTACTACAGCAAGGAAAAGCTATGCAATCATTATCCTAGTATAAACTAGCTGATGAGCCTCATGCAGTAATAGTTGGTTAATAGACTTCAAAGCTTCAGGCACACTTCGCCAGAGTAATTAAATGGTAAGGCCTTTAACTATGTCAACTAATAGTTATACAAGTGCCCAACATCAGGCATCATTGTTTGGGCATCTCATTAAATCAGGACAAATAAAGCAATTGAAAATATCAAATTAACTATGCCTGAAACAAACAAGGAATTGAACTTTTGAGTTGGATACAGTGACTTACCTTAACTGGTTGAACACGCTCTGTGCTACTCGTACTTCTCTTGCAAGGCTCCTTCCTAACATCTTGTACCTGGAAATCCTCAATCTTATCTTCATTGGACCCCCTCTTCAAGGTGACACAAACTAGTTACTCGTCTCCTTGGAAGACAAATATGCATACTTTTCAGTCTGTGAACAACACAAAAGGATGAGATTATAACAAAACAACACCACATAATGAAACATGCCACATCTCTTGCAATTGCACACAATGAAATTAGCATTTACTATGTGTGCACTATGTAAAAACTAGGCATACCTTCGAACTGGATCTCCATGTACTCTTGGAGAGCCTACTATAGTGTACAACCAAACCTTTATGTCACCTATGAGTTAGACAAGCCCCCACTACAGCAGCCCTTAGTGTTTAAATCGTTGACAAGCTCTGTTAGTATGTTAGGTCAAGAACATTAAGTAATCAAAGCAAATAGTCTTGGTATGGCTGGCTGATGCAAACAAGCAATTTAATAGATGTGTGAGCAAATCTAACATACTCCCTCCTTCCATCTATATAGGGCCTAATCGTTTTTCGAGGCTAACTTTGACCAAGTGTTATAGCAATAATATATGACATGCCAGTTACACAAAGCATACCTTCAAAATCATATGTGAATGGAGCTTCCAATGATATAATTTTCACATTATACATCTCATGTATTATTAGTCTTATCAATAGTCAAAGGTGGTCTTGAAAAACACATTAGACCCTATATAGATGGAAGGAGGGAGTGTCAAGAAAAGAAGCAAAGAAGGAGGCTTAAAGACCATCACTTGACTGACCAGATTTAAGGGGCATTTAAACATCATGTGCAACATATGAACTAACATAAACATGGCATATTCTAGATTCTACAATGGAATGCACACGTATTAGGTTATGCCATGTATGATGTTGCCTAAATGTACACTATAGAAGGCATGAGTGATTCATCATTGCACGCACAATTGAATTGCAGGTTAAGGGCCAACTCTATTCTGCCTTTTCAGAGCTTATTGTCAAAATAAGCCATAAAAGATGTAAAGAAGTAATTTTTCAATTATGGGCTTGAGCTTAACTTATTTCTCTTTGGAGGGGCGCGTTTCGGGTAGAAGCTCACTAAAAGCTGAAGGAAAGGGGAATAGTGAAATGACTTTGTTGTCTGCCTATATCTCTACTCTTATAAAAAATAGAGTTGGTGATGATGGTGTGCCTGCCATCCTGCTATATAGGCCGTCCGATTTATATCCGATAGATAGGAAGGAAACTATGGCAATTTTGCAAAAAGATACCCGCACCCATCTCCACATTTGCAAATAAGTCCTTCCCTTGTTCATCCTTTTCTCTCACAAGATAAACTACTTATATAAATGCATCTTGATGTTACGTGCAACGCATGGACATCTTGCTAGTCTCTCACAAGATAAACTACTCAAAGAAATGCATCTTGATGTTCTGTGCAACACACGGGCACCTAGCTAGTTACACTCAAAATGCATTTGCCTTGCTCGCTTGCATCTCCTCTCCCCTTTCCCTCTACCTCGATCCCTTGCCTGCAGCGCTAGGGTTCCTCCAGCGAGTCGTCGCCACTGGTCCCATCTGGCCTGGACCTCGACGATGCTTTGTCCAGCTAGGCTACATGGCCAGCGAGTAGGGACAAATCTTCCCGAATACTCCTCCTTCTGGCGCCGCCCCTCATTCTCATGGTCTCCAGCAGCTGCTCCACTATGGTCCGTCCAACGCACTACTCCGACGGACACCACACAACTATGGCTGATGCCACACTGCGGCAGAAGGCACCTTATTCCCCCTCCCCTCCTCCCAGGCCATGGCCTTGAGGTGCTGTTGAAGGATGAGCTCATCCAACAAGGTGAGGATCTCCTCTGATTTTTGCCAAATTTTCATTCTAATCCACTATAAAATGAATTGCTATGAGCTGCTTCTGCTGCTGCTATATGATGCATTGCTATGAGCTGCTCCTACTGCTGCTATATGATGAATTGCTATGAGCTGCTGCTGCTATATGATGAATTGCTATGAGCTGCTACTGCTATATGATGAGTTGCTATAAGCTGCTCCTCCTGCTGCTATATGATGAATTGCTATGAGCTGCCCATGCTGCCGCTATATGATAAATTGCTATGTGTTGATCATGTTGCTACTATATGATGAATTGCTATGAGATGTTGCTGGTATATGATGAATTGCACACTGCTCCTGCTGCCGTATGATGAGTTGCTATGAGCTGCTGCTATATGATGCTTTCAGGTGGTGCTGCTACTATATGATAATAACTAGCCACTTGGACCATTGAATTTCAATAAATAATTATTCTTCATTTAAATGTGGGTCATGTGTTCTTCATTTAAATTAGGCAATGGGATCTCTATGAAAGAAATTGACCAAAGTAGATTGTGCCAAGTAGATGGTTGTCGGATTATGGGTTCCGGCAAACCCTTGAGGTTCGAACACTGGGGTGCGCACGAAGATCTCTCTCCCCCATGAGCCAACTCTTGCAACGATCTCTAAGCCTAGCTCGTCGAGCCCGAAGAACAAGAGACACAAGGATTTATACTAGTTTGGGCCACCATTATGGTGTAATACCTACTCCAGTGTGGTGTGGTGGATTGCCTTGTAGGCTGAGGATGAACAAGTACAAGGGATGAACAGCCTCCTAAGGGGAGGTGTTCTTGAGCTCGATGAGCTTGTGTGTGTGTGGATGGTTTGGATCCTCTCAAATGAGCCAATCCCTCTCAGATGAGCCAATCCTTGACTATGGTGGTGGCTAGCCCTATTTATAGAGGCCCTGGTCCTCTTCCCAAATATTAGGAGGGAAGGGATCGCACAATGGCGATTTTGAAGGGGTTCAACTAGTACAAGTTATCCTGACAAAAGGTGGTCTTCGCCTGCCAAAGGCTCTGGTGGTGACACCGTCGTGGGCTCCGCGGTGACCTCCGCCCTGCTGTCCTTCTGGTCTTGGTTTTGTTGCACCGATATGGAAACCTTTTCTTGATGCCTCGGGACTCCTTGCCTACGCTTGCCTCTTTAGCACCAAAGAGGAAACTGGCACCCTACGCCCGTTGGCGCCCGCCTGGGCTTGGTCGTCATGGCTCACGTCACGCGCTCCTCGTGAGGTGCCCCTTACATAGATATCTCCACTCCTCAGGTGCCAGCCTAGGGAGGCTGCCCCTGAGGAGGTCTTGCGTCATTCGCCTCGCGAGGCTTGGCCCCTCGCGAGGGTCTTGAATGGTTGCTGATGAAGATGGGCCGTACCAGGCTGCTGGTGGAGCTACGCCCTGGGCCACACGCAGGCAAGTATGGGTACCCCCGTTCGTAGGACGCCGACAGTAGCCCCCGGGCCCAAGGCGCGCTCGTACTTGGCTTCGCGGCGAAGCCAAGGGCCAATTGTGGAGTGCCGCAGGCCCAATAGCTTGCAGCCTGGATTGATGTGTCACATCCCTAGTCTGGTATGACTTAGACTAGCTAGCCATTTGTGCATCATATTTAAATTTCATTTAAATTTGAAATGAGGATTGGTGGAACCCTCAGAATCATTTTTGAAAATGACCCAAATAATTTTTTTTCCAAAAGGGTCCAAGAAAATGCTCATGTTTCCCTCTGAAAATATTGGACAGAGATAAAAATCAAACCAATATTTTTAGGAGCTCATGGATATTTAATTTTGGCCATTTGGATTAATCCGATAATTATTTGCTTTGGATATATATTGTTATATATATGAAATATGGTCCAAAAATTATGCCATTTATAAAGGAGCTCTGGAATAATATATCTAGCTCCTGCAAAAATTGGCATAAGGTAATAAGTTGATTTAGTATTTTATTAAATCAAAACAAATGTCAGAAAATTTAGAAAAAGAAATAAAACAGGAAAACCTTACCTGGGCTTCAACCTGGCGCCTCTGGCCCAGCAGCAGCAGGCCGGCCCAGCCAGCAGGCGGCCCAGCCCGCCTCCTCCTCTGTCGTCTTCGTCCTCGACAGAGGGAGGGGAGCGTGCCCGGCGCGCGCGCGCGCCACCGCGCCACGCCACCAGCCTCCCTGCTTGCCTGGCGCCCCCCCCCGTCGCTCTGGACGATCCCGTGCGTCGCCACGCCCCCCCATACCCTCTCACTCTTCCCCCGATTCTTCCTCTCCTCTGTCACTCTCTCTCTCTCACGGCCGAACGCCACCGACGCCACCGCTCGCCGTTGCCGCGGCCACCACCTCCCCCCTCTGCCTCGCTTCGAGTTCGGTAGCCCCGCCACGTCGTCCACCACCTCTCCGTCAAGCCGTGCCCCTCCGGACGCCCTGTGGAGCCGCCGTCGCTGTCGTCTTCCACCTCGGGCTCCGACCACCACCGCCGTCGATTCGCCGCACGCAGGACGTCCCCGAGCCCGCTGACGCCTTCGCTGGGTCCGCGGTGAGCTCCACCACCGTTCCCCTCTCTTCTCCCCCTTGTTTCCGCGCCGTAGCACCGTTCCCCACCACGGCCAGAGCCTCTCGCCGCCGTCCATGTCGCCGTCGCCATCTCGGCCCGCCTTCGCCCAAACCAAGCATCCCATCGCGCTCCCAGTGCCACGAGGGTGTCGCCGAGCCCCTCAGGTGGCCTCCCCGTGCCCCGCAGCCCGTTCCCGCTCGAAGCTGAGCTCCGGCCGCCGCCGCGAGCTTTGCTCCGGCGAGCTCCAGCCTCCCCCGCTACTTCCACCTGCCCCACCAGATGCGCGAGAGCCCGGGCTACGCCCCAGTGCTCTCAGACGCCGTCCCCGTGGCCTGTGGCGCGGACTCCGCCGCGTCCAGTGGTCGCCGGCGGCGAGCCCCGTCGCCTGAGCCCTGCTATGTGGGCCCGGCCCGTCAGGTGATTAGCTTAGTGCTAATCACCGCTTAATTAACCCCCCATGCGGCTGACAGTGGGCCCCAGCGCCACTAACTTTTAATTAGAATTAAATTAACCCTCTGTCTAACCCCCTGTCACTGACGTGTGGGCCCCACACGTCAGGTTTGACCCCAGCCAGCCGCAGTTGACCGCTGACGTCGTGCTGACGTCATGCTGGCACAATATATGATTTCTGGATTTAAATTTAATCAGAAAATTCCAGAAATTGTTTTAAACTTCAAAAATTCATAACAATTCAACCGTAGCTCAGATTAAAATAATTTATATATGAAAAATTATCAGAAAAATGCAATCTTTCCATCTGTACTAGTTTCATGCATGACAAACCAACTTATACATGCTGAATATGAGAAAACACATTATGGCATATATAGGAGCTTAACTTGGAGATGCATTTGAACTTTTGGTTCAAATGGACTTCAAACCAAATGATTACTAGTTGCATTAGCTCAAACAGCATCACATCTACATGCCATGTTCATGCATCATATTGTTGCATATGATTGTGTTTTGATTGCCGACACTGTTCCTTCTTGATAGGTCCTGCTCCGGAGTCTGTTCCAGAGTGCCTATCTATGAAGCAGTGCCTTCCTTGCTGATCTACCAGGCAAGCAAACCCCCTTGTTCATTTCGATAAAACCCTACTCTCTCGCTCCTGCTCTTAGTTATTGCATTAGGACAATAACGGTTCATCTGCTACTTTGTGTTGCGGTAGTTGAACCCATTCCTCTGCATGACCTGTCATTGCCACAGTAAATAGTTGAAACCCACTAGCATGTGTAGGAGTTGATTGAAGCCATTGTTGTGTTCCTACTATGCTATGCCTGCTATTGCTTAGAGTTGTGTCAGGTCTGGTTCATTGGGAATGAATTGGAGTGTTACGATATGTTCTGATGCTGAGAGTGAAGTGTGTGTGAACACGATTTGGTAAAGGTAGCGGTGAGAGGCCATGTAGGAGTACATGGTGGGTTGTCTCACTGGAACCGTCCTTAAGCACTGAGTTCTATGTATGTTGTCCAATGACTCGATACTACCACACATTGGGTTCCGGTAACTAGACCCCTCTCGACTTATTAACCAACTTGGTCTCTGTCCAGGAGTCGCAACTAGTTTCTGGTGTTTGTAGGTAGTGCTATTTTTCTACCAAGTGGCACCCGGCAGGGTGGGCTTGGGACAGACTAGGCACACGTGGCCTGGTGTACCGAGTGGCACCCGGATGGTGGGCTCGGGAACCCTGTACACATCGTTTGGGGCCGTAAGCGACACCCCGGCCGGATCTCCTTGCGGATGGAACCCGAATAGGCGATAAACCTGGGCTAGAGTCTTGTGTGGTTAGTCAGGTCGTGGCCGACACCCTCGCCAGGCTTCCGCTTGAAGGTTGCCGAGATACATGACGTGTACATGGCGGTAAGTGGCGAGAGCGTGTGTGAAGAAGTACACCCCTGCAGGGTTAACATGACCTATTCGAATAGCCGAGTCCGCGGTTATGGACTTCTTGGATGCTTACATGGTACATAGACAACCTGAAGTGGATACTCTAAAATGCTCAAGACAAGTGTGAGTGCTATGGATGGCCTTCTCGTAGGGAGACGGGGATGAACCCATAGTAGTGTATTGTATGGTGATTAGTGGACTCGTGTACGTTGTCTCACCTTCAGAGTTTCTGGTAGTCGTAGAACAGGATAGCCACAGAGTCAAAGCTGGCTTGCTGCAACTAAACCCCACATTACCTTCTTGATACACATGCATGTATGATAGGATCTGATGTAAGTCTTGCTGAGTACCTTTGTACTCATGTTGCTTTATTTATGTTTTTGCAGCGGAGACTTCGGTCTTACTAGTGTTCTCGTGGACTTCAACTAGTAGCTAGTACCTCAGCTACGATCTTGATCGGATGTTGTAGATAGTCAGGCTCTTCAGCCTTTTTCATTTGTAGATGTCTGTACCCAGACATGTAATGCTTCCGCTTGTTGTTGTATGCTCTGTATGATGGGTTTTGTGACCCCTGTTTGCAATAAATGCTATGATGGCTCTTCTGAGCCTTTATCTATATGATTGTTGAGTTATGCTGTGATGCCATGTTGTACAGCACATACTTGCATGTTATGCGTACGTGTAATGTGTATTGCTATGTGTGGGATCTGACTATCTAGTTGTTTATTCTTAGTAGCCTCTCTTACCGGGAAATGTCTCCTAGTGCTTCCACTGAGCCCTGGTAGCTTGCTACTGCTCCGGAACACTTAGGCAGGCCGGCATGTGTCCTTCTTCGATCCTGTGTCTGTCCCTTCGGGGAAATGTCACGCGATGAATACCGGAGTCCTGCTAGCCCGCTACAGCCCGGTTCACCGGAGTCCTGTTAGCCCAGTGCTACAGCCTGGATTCACTCGCTGATGACCGACACGTTCGATGCTGGGTCATGGATGCCTGTCCCTGTAAGTTAGTGCCACTTTGGGTTTACGACTAGCCATGTTAGCCCGGGCTCCTTATCATATGGATGCTAGCGACACCATCATATACGTGTGCCAAAAGGCGCAAACGGTCCCGGGCAAAGGTAAGGCGACACCCGTGGGGATACCGTGCGTGAGGCCGCAAAGTGATATGAGGTGTTACATGCTAGATCGATGTGGCATTGAGTCGGGGTCCTGACAGCGCTGGTATCAGAGCCTGACTGCCTGTAGGATTACCAAGCCAAACCGGTCGAAGTTGAGTGTAGAAAATCTTTAGTTATGTAAGGGAATTGATTGTGGGTTGGAACGTAAGGCTCTTTTTACTCCTTATACCTCATGACCTTCTGATCTGAGTCATCCTATCTTTCCGACGGGATTAAGGAACTAGGCTTGTCTTCCGTCTATCAGGATCACGTGTTACTACTCCGTAGTCCCTTAGGATTGGTTGATCAGAGTCATACCCCAGTTTTCGAGTACTTCCGGTGTAGTCTGTTTAGTACTACCTCAGAACCTTGAGTGATGATGATGAGTATGTTACCACCCCATTTCTAGTAGGATGTCTCATTCTGAGCATTTTACTGCCGTTATGCTGCCGGAATTTTCCCAGGAGTTCGAGAGATACTAATTCCTTGTCCTACATTCTACAGTCTATAGTTAATGTTGATTTCATCCCTGGGTTTCGTTTCTCAGGATGTCATCAAGTTCTATTGCTCGTAGCCAGAACCACGGAGATGGTAGGGATGAGGATCCTCCCGACCAGCCTTCGTTGACAGATTTCATGCTAGAGATGGAGAGGAACAAGCGTGAGTCTAACCGTTTGTTGGCACGTATCGAGGAGAACACTGCACATCAGTTCAAAGGGTCTGCTACCATTCATGATTTCATTCGTTTGCATCCCCCCACCTTTCATCATTCCATCGAGCCACTCGATGCAGATGACTGGCTCCGTAGCATCACTCATAAGCTGCGTTCTGCGAACGTAGCTAAAGATGACAAGGTCACTTATGCCATATACCACCTGGAAGGTCCTGCTAGTCTTTGGTGGCAGAACTATGAGGCTTTGCTTCCAGCTGGCCAGATTTCTACCTGGAAGGATTTCACTGAGGCTTTTCGCGAGCATCACATTCCCCAGGCCCTCATTGATCGCAAGAGAGAAGAGTTCTGTAGTTTCACCCAGAATAAGATGGCTGTTGATGCTTACAGCCGAGAGTTTGAGAACCTCGCTCGCTATGCCACAGAAGAAGTGTCCACGGACGCTAAGAAGCAAGCTAGGTTCCGGAAGGGTCTCAACCCCAAGTTGCGCCGTGATCTCCACCTGCATCATTGTGATACATTACAAGCCCTTGTGAACAAGGCCATCAATGCAGAGACAACTCAGCTCACTTACGAGGAGTCTCGTAAGCACACCCGTAATTTGGGATCTTCCTCTGGCTCTAGTTCCCAGAAGCGCCGGATTTGGGTTCCAAACTCCGCTCTTCCTTCCGGATATACACCGAGGCCATCCTATGTGGTGCCTTCCCCAGCTCAGTCGTATGTTCCACCCTTGCCTACTGGTAGACCGCTTGTCAGTGCGGGTCCACGTCCAACCTCAGGGACTTGCTTCACATGCGGGAAGCCAGGACACTATGCACGTGATTGCTCTCAGACTAGTTATGCTCCACCCCAGCCCGAGAAGACTGTTGGCTGTATTAAGCCATCACGCAAGATGATCAGTGTCAAGTCAGTTCCCACTGAACGTGGACATGTGCATCACGTCTCAGCTAAAGACGCTCATGATGATCCAGATGTCGTTCTTGGTACACTCCTTGTCAATTGTCACCCAGCATCAGTTCTATTCGATACTGGGGCATCTCACTCCTTCATTTCTGAAGGCTATGCTCGTTTGCACGACATGTCATTTTGTGATATGCCAAGTCCGCTTGAAATCCAAACCCCAGGGTCTAGATGGCAGACCACCAGAATCAGCCATGGTAACGAAATCCTTGCTGATAGACTTGTATTCCTTGCATCACTTGTAGCCCTCAAGTCCTTAGATATTAACATCATCTTGGGTATGGACTGGATGACAGCTCATCATGCCAAGATTGATTGTTACACAAGATCTGTTCAGCTTACACACCCATCTGGCAAGATAGTCACCGTCTCCACTAGAGTTGCAAAGCGTCAGCTCTATTCTCTTAATGCCAGCCCTCTTCCAGACCTTGAAGATATCCCGGTAGTCCGTGACTTTCCAGATGTCTTCCCAGAGGAACTGCCAGGTGTTCCACCTGACAGAGATGTAGAGTTCGTCATAGATCTTATCCCAGGAACAGCTCCAATCTCCCGGAGGCCTTACAAGATGGCACCCTTAGAACTAGCCGAGCTTAAGAAACAACTTGACGAGTCCTTGCAAAAGGGTTTCATCCGTCCTAGTTCTTCTCCTTGGGCTTGCCCCGTCCTCTTTGTCAAGAAGAAAGACGGTACGGACCGGATGGTCGTAGATTATCGTCCCGTTAATTTGGACACGATAAAGAACAAGTATCCGCTCCCCAGGATCAACGACCTGTATGATCAGCTCGCTGGATCCTCAGTCTTCTCCAAGATGGACTTAAGGTTAGGATACCACCAAATCAAAATCAGAAACGGGGACATTCCCAAGACAGCTTTTGTCACTCGTTATGGCCAGTACGAGTACACCGTCATGTCCTTTGGTCTAACTAACACTCCAGCTACATTCTCCCGCTTGATGAACTCGATCTTCATGGAGTACTTAGATAAGTTCGTCGTGGTTTACCTCGATGATATTCTTATTTACTCGAAGAACGAGGAAGAGCATGCCGAACATCTTAGACTTGTGTTAGAAAAACTCAGAGAGCACCGCCTTTATGCCAAGTTCTCCAAGTGTGAATTTTGGTTGCCAGAAGTGACCTACTTAGGCCACGTAATCTCTGGTAAGGGCATTGCTGTCAATCCCGAGAGAGTTCAAGCCGTTCTCGATTGGACTCCACCTGTAACAGTCAAACAAGTTAGGAGTTTCCTTGGTCTAGCCAGCTATTGTCGCCACTTTGTTGAAAACTTCTCCAAAGTAGCCAAACCCCTCACGGAACTTCCCAAGAAAGATAAAAAGTTTGAGTGGTCCCCACAGTGTGAGTACAGTTTTCAGGAACTGAAAAGACGCCTGACTTCTGCTGCCATACTTGTGCCACCGGATTTCACTAAAGACTTTATTATCTACTGCGACGCCTCACGACAGGGACTAGGTTGCATTCTTATGCAGGATCGTCATGTGATTGCCTATGCATCTCGACAGTTGCATCCACATGAGGAGAATTATCCTACGATCTAGAGCTTGCAGCCGTAGTCTATGCACTCAAGACCTGGCGACATTACCTTCTTGGTAAACGTTGCGAGATCTACACCGATCACCAGAGTCTCAAGTATATCTTCACCCAACCGGATCTGAACCTTAGGCAAAGACGTTGGTTGGAGTTGATCACAGATTATGATCTAGGGATTACCTACACCCCAGGCAAAGCCAATGTCATGGCTGATGCTCTAAGCCGTAAATCCTATTGCAACAATCTCATGTTGCAGCAAGGCCAACCACTTCTCCATGAGGAATTCTGTAAGCTTAATCTTCACATTGCTCCTCACGGATTCCTTTCTACCTTGGTGGCGAAACCTACCCTTGTGGATCTTATCATAGAAGCCCAGAAGCATGATACGGGGATTACCCGGATCAAGAGAAACATTGCCAAGGGTATTGCTGGTAGTTTCTCTATAGATGATCGAGGTGTTGTTTTCTTTGGGAACCGCCTGGTGGTCCCCAAGAAGCAACATCTTCGACAATTGATTCTTAAGGAGGCGCATGAATCTCCTCTCACGATTCATCCCGGTAGTACTAAGATGTATCAGGACCTACGCCAGAAGTTCTGGTGGACCAGGATGAAGAGAGAAATCGCTCAGTTTATTGCTAACTGTGACGTTTGTCATCGCGTTAAGGCAGAGCATCAAAGGCCTGCTGGCACCCTTCAGCCTTTAGCTATTCCTGAATGGAAATGGGATAAAGTTGGTATGGACTTCATCACCGGCTTTCCCAGGACCAAGAGAGGGAATAACGCTATCTTCGTAGTCGTTGATCGTCTTTCCAAAGTGGCTCACTTCCTTCCTGTTCGAGAGAGTATCACTGCTAGTCAGCTTGCTGACTTATACATTTCTCGAATAGTGTCACTTCATGGTGTTCCACTAGAGATCAATTCAGACCGTGGCAGTCTTTTCACTTCTCATTTCTGGGAGAGTTTCCAAACTGCCATGGGAACCCATCTTTCCTTCAGTACCGCTTTCCACCCTCAGTCGAGTGGTCAGGTGGAACGGGTCAATCAAATTCTCGAAGACATGCTCAGAGCTTGCGTTATCTCATTCGGTATGGATTGGGAGAAATGTCTTCCTTTCGCCGAGTTTGCTTATAACAATAGCTACCAATCCAGCCTCAAGAAAGCTCCTTTTGAGGTTCTCTATGGACGAAGATGTCGAACACCTTTGAACTGGTCAGAAACCGGTGAAAGACAATTCTTTGGACCGGACATGATCCAGGAGGCAGAAGAGCAAGTTCGCATCATTCGTGAGAATTTGAAAACAGCCCAGTCTCATCAAAAGAGTCAGTATGATCGTCATCATAAGGATATGACTTATGAAGTTGGCGAAAAAGCTTACCTTCGGGTTACTCCCATGAAGGGTACCCATCGTTTCGGTATCAAGGGCAAGTTGGATCCTCGTTACATTGGTCCTTTTCGCATTCTCGCTAAACGAGGAGAGGTTGCCTACCAGTTGGAACTACCCCCACATCTTTCTCGAGTTCATGATGTCTTCCACGTCTCTCAACTCAGGCGTTGCTTCTCGGATCCCATCCGCGGAGTGGACCACGAAACGCTTGATCTCCAAGATAACCTCACATACCGAGAGTACCCGGTTCGCATTCTTGATCAAGCAGAGCGTGTTACCCGACGTCAGAACATCAAGTTTCTCAAAGTTCAGTGGTCTCATCATTCCGAGAGAGAAGCTACTTGGGAGCGAGAAGATCGTCTTCGACTGGAGTACCCCGCTTTCTTTCCGTCGACCCCTGAATCTCGGGACGAGATTTTTTCAAGTGGGGGCGAGTTGTCACATCCCTAGTCTGGTATGACTTAGACTAGCTAGCCATTTGTGCATCATATTTAAATTTCATTTAAATTTGAAATGAGGATTGGTGGAACCCTCAGAATCATTTTTGAAAATGACCCAAATAAATTATTTTCCAAAAGGGTCCAAGAAAATGCTCATGTTGCCCTCTGAAAATATTGGACAGAGATAAAAATCAAACCAATATTTTTAGGAGCTCATGGATATTTAATTTTGGCCATTTGGATTAATCCGATAATTATTTGCTTTGGATATATATTGTTATATATATGAAATATGGTCCAAAAATTATGCCATTTATAAAGGAGCTCTGGAATAATATATCTAGCTCCTGCAAAAATTGGCATAAGGTAATAAGTTGATTTAGTATTTTATTAAATCAAAACAAATGTCAGAAAATTTAGAAAAAGAAATAAAACAGGAAAACCTTACCTGGGCTTCAACTTGGCGCCTCTCGCCCAGCAGCTGCAGGCCGGCCCAGCCAGCAGGCGGCCCAGCCCGCCTCCTCCTCTGTCGTCTTCGTCCTCGACAGAGGGAGGGGAGCGTGCCCGGCGCGCACGTGCGCCACCGCGCCACGCCACCAGCCTCCCTGCTTGCCTGGCGCCCCCCCCCGTCGCTCTGGACGATCCCGCGCGTCGCCACGCCCCCCCGTACCCTCTCACTCTTCCCCCGATTCTTCCTCTCCTCTGTCACTCTCTCTCTCACGGCCGAACGCCACCGACGCCACCGCTCGCCGTTGCCGCGGCCACCACCTCCCCCTCTCCCTCGCTTCGAGTCCGGTAGCCCCGCCACGTCGTCCACCACCTCTCTGTCAAGCCGTGCCCCTCCAGACGCCCTGTGGAGCCGCCGTCGCCGTCGTCTTCCACCTCGGGCTCCGACCACCACCGTTGTCGATTCGCCGCACGCAGGACGTCCCCGAGCCCGCTGACGCCTTCGCTGGGTCCGTGGTGAGCTCCGCCACCGTTCCCCTCTCTTCTCCCCCTCGTTTCCGCGCCGTAGCACCGTTCCCCACCACGGCCGGAGCCTCTCGCCGCCGTCCATGTCGCCGTCGCCGTCTCGGCCCGCCTCCGCCCAAACCGAGCATCCCATCGCCACGAGGGTGCCGCCGAGCCCCTCAGGTGGCCTCCCCGTGCCCCGCAGCCCGTTCCCGCTCGAAGCCGAGCTCCGGCCGCCGCCGCGAGCTTTGCTCCGGCGAGCTCCGGCCTCCCCCGCTACTTCCACCTGCCCCACCAGATGCGCGAGAGCGCAGGCTACGCCCCGGTGCTCTCAGACGCCGTCCCCGTGGCCTGTGGCGCGGACTCCGCCGCGTCCAGAGGTCGCCGGCGGCGAGCCCCGTCGCCTGAGCCCTGCCATGTGGGCCCGGCCCGTCAGGTGATTAGCTTAGTGCTAATCACCGCTTAATTAACCCCCCCTGCGGCTGACAGTGGGCCCCAGCGCCACTAACTTTTAATTAGAATTAAATTAACCCTCTGTCTAACCCCCTGTCACTGACGTGTGGGCCCCACACGTCAGGTTTGACCCCAGCCAGCCGCAGTTGACCGCTGACGTCGTGCTGACGTCATGCTGGCGCAACATATGATTTCTGGATTTAAATTTAATCAGAAAATTCCAGAAATTGTTTTAAACTTCAAAAATTCATAACAATTCAACCGTAGCTCAGATTAAAATAATTTATATATGAAAAATTATCAGAAAAATGCAATCTTTCCATCTGTACTAGTTTCATGCATGACAAACCAACTTATACATGCTGAATATGAGAAAACACATTATGGCATATATAGGAGCTTAACTTGGAGATGCATTTGAACTTTTGGTTCAAATGGACTTCAAACCAAATGATTACTAGTTGCATTAGCTCAAACAGCATCACATCTACATGCCATGTTCATGCATCATATTGTTGCATATGATTGTGTTTTGATTGCCGACACTGTTCCTTCTCGATAGGTCCTGCTCCGGAGTCTGTTCCAGAGTGCCTATCTATGAAGCAGTGCCTTCCTTGCTGATCTACCAGGCAAGCAAACCCCCTTGTTCATTTCGATAAAACCCTACTCTCTCGCTCCTGCTCTCAGTTATTGCATTAGGACAACAACGGTTCATCTGCTACTTTGTGCTGCGGTAGTTGAACCCATTCCTCTGCATGACCTGTCATTGCCACAGTAAATAGTTGAAACCCACTAGCATGTGTAGGAGTTGATTGAAGCCATTGTTGTGTTCCTACCATGCTCCTGCTATTGCTTAGAGTTGTGTCAGGTCTGGTTCATTGGGAATGAATTGGAGTGTTACGATATGTTCTGATGCTGAGAGTGAAGTGTGTGAACACGATTTGGTAAAGGTAGCGGTGAGAGGCCATGTAGGAGTACATGGTGGGTTGTCTCACTGGAACCGTCCTTAAGCACTGAGTTCTATGTATGTTGTCCAATGACTCGATACTACCACACATTGGGTTCCGGTAACTCGACCCCTCTCGACTTATTAACCAACTTGGTCTCTGTCCAGGAGTCGCAACTAGTTTCTGGTGTTTGTAGGTAGTGCTATTTTTCTACCAAGTGGCACCCGGCAGGGTGGGCTTGGGACAGACTAGGCACACGTGGCCTGGTGTACCGAGTGGCACCCGGATGGTGGGCTCGGGAACCCTGTACACATCGTTTGGGGCCGTAAGCGACACCCCGGCCGGATCTCCTTGCGGATGGAACCCGAATAGGCGATAAACCTGGGCTAGAGTCTTGTGTGGTTAGTCAGGTCGTGGCCGACACCCTCGCCAGGCTTCCGCTTGAAGGTTGCCGAGATACATGACGTGTACATGGCGGTAAGTGGCGAGAGCGTGTGTGAAGAAGTACACCCCTGCAGGGTTAACATGATCTATTCGAATAGCCGAGTCCGCGGTTATGGACTTCTTGGATGCTTACATGGTACATAGACAACCTGAAGTGGATACTCTACAATGCTCAAGACAAGTGTGAGTGCTATGGATGGCCTTCTCGTAGGGAGACGGGGATGAACCCATAGTAGTGTATTGTATGGTGATTAGTGGACTCGTGTACGTTGTCTCACCTTCAGAGTTTCTGGTAGTCGTAGAACAGGATAGCCACAGAGTCAAAGCTGGCTTGCTGCAACTAAACCCCACATTACCTTCTTGATACACATGCATGTATGATAGGATCTGATGTAAGTCTTGCTGAGTACCTTTGTACTCATGTTGCTTTATTTATGTTTTTGCAGCGGAGACTTCGGTCTTACTAGTGTTCTCGTGGACTTCGACTAGTAGCTAGTACCTCAGCTACGATCTTGATCGGATGTTGTAGATAGTCAGGCTCTTCAGCCTTTTTCATTTGTAGATGTCTGTACCCAGACATGTAATGCTTCCGCTTGTTGCTTGTATGCTCTGTATGATGGGTTTTGTGACCCCTATTTGCAATAAATGCTATGATGGCTCTTCTAAGCCTTTATCTATATGATTGTTGAGTTATGATGTGATGCCATGTTGTACAGCACATACTTGCATGTTATTCGTACGTGTAATGTGTATTGCTATGTGTGGGATCTGACTATCTAGTTGTTTATTCTTAGTAGCCTCTCTTACCGGGAAATGTCTCCTAGTGCTTCCACTGAGCCCTGGTAGCTTGCTACTGCTCCGGAACATTTAGGCAGGCCGGCATGTGTCCTTCTTCGATCCTGTGTCTGTCCCTTCGGGGAAATGTCACGTGATGAATACCGGAGTCCTGCTAGCCCGCTACAGCCCGGTTCACCGGAGTCCTGTTAGCCCAGTGCTACAGCCTGGATTCACTCGCTGATGACCGACACGTTCGATGCTGGGTCATGGATGCCTGTCCCTGTAAGTTAGTGCCACTTTGGGTTTACAACTAGCCATGTCAGCCCGGGCTCCTTATCATATGGATGCTAGCGACACCATCATATACGTGTGCCAGAAGGCGCAAACGGTCCCGGGCAAAGGTAAGGCGACACCCGTGGGGATACCGTGCGTGAGGCCACAAAGTGATATGAGGTGTTACATGCTAGATCGATGTGGCATTGAGTCGGGGTCCTGACAACAAGTCAATTGTGACTCTCGGGCCGAGCTCTCAAAAGATCCTAAAAAAAGGTCAGGCTCTCAAAAAAAGAAAGAATTGGGACTCTTGCACGCCGACATGTGGGCGCCACCGGTGTTTTCGTGCGCTTGCGCACCGAGAGCATATTGGCGTGTGTTTGAAATTCTATGTTTTCATCCCCAATCTCCCGCCCCTCCCCCACCTCTAGAATCTCGATTCCTACTCCAGTTCCCCCAAATCCACCTCATGTACCCATGTACTCAAGCGCATTATCATGTCGCCGGTCAATGCGGATCTCCGAGCTGGAGATCCTGAGGTCTGTCCTGCCTTCGGGCGCTGCATGCTCAACAGTGGCATGGCCGCGCTTGATGACCAGTTTGCTGGCAAAGTGCTGATGGTAACCATCAACGGCTATCGGCCTCCCGTCTCGGTGGATGACCTTGTAAAAGCTCTTGGCATTGCGCACGGCATCCAAATAAGTGACTTTCTTGTCAAAGTTTGTCCGCCACCGGCTGATTTCTTTGTTAGGTTACGAACAACTTTCGACTTGAGTCATGTGTTAGAATCTTCCCGACGTTTGTTCTACGATGGCACACTGGTGAGCTTTGATCTGTGGCACCCGGGATGGGGCTCGGTGCCCTCTGAGCTTGAGTTTTTAACAAAGCTTACCTTCCACGGCATGCCTCGACGTGTTTAGAACAGCGAGTCCATGAAGGAGCTTATCAACGACCTTGGAGGTGGCTCGTAAGTATGTTTGTTCTTCCAGACAACTGGGCTCTGACGGTTATGACATGGATGAAGAAGCCGTCCACCATACTGAAGGTGATTGGTGTTGAGATATCGGTGCAAGAACCGGGGTTGTACTATTCATCACCACCAAGGCCGCCGCATACCACGTTAGGGATGTACCTGTATCGAGTGTTCGTGCATGTCGAAGAAGTGGTCAATCCATCAACCAAAGTCCTGCCGCCGCCGCTGGTGCCCGGGTCCATCGACGACGTCCATTACAGGAGTCAACGTTAGACTTTCCCCATGTTGCTCGGAACGATGGATGGCACGGAGCCTACTCCATCGCGCGGCATAGGCCACCTCTTCTTTGAGAGAAGAGGCAGGGTTGGCTGCCTGGATGTGCTCTAATTTGAGGTAACAACTGAATCTTGTCAGATACTAGTAAATCCAAGCTATTGGTGTGAAGCACTGATGTGCCAGTACATTTGATTGTGACCTGTTTTTTTTTTACTTGAACTTTTTTTAGAAAGGGTTGTACGTCAACTTAATGTTCTAGAAGAACTTAAATTGTGTTGTCTGTCTGTTTTCTTTGCACAAGATTCAAGATATTTCCCCGTCATTGATAAAGACGATGAACCATTATGTAGTAGTTCATTGGTTTCAACATAGCCCTACCAGTAGCGATCCACTGCTTCCACCCTGATTGTGCCGCCTGCGTGAAATATTTGTATGCAAGTTTAGTGTGATATGATGTTCTATATGTTTGTGCCAACTATATAAGTTTTTACTAAGCATCATCAATGCATATGGCTGAAAGATGTATTTACGAGCATCGACCGATGGGTCTCTCTCTCTCTCTCACACACTCACACACACACACGCACACGCACAAGTGGGACCCATTGAATTATTTCTTTGCTCGTGACAGCATTTAATTAGGTTCCACTGTACTCTAACTTTTTTCTTAAGTTATTAATTGAGCTCAGTGACTTCAAAAAGTTGTGCAGAAGCCTTGTTTGGGCCTTTCCGGCATCGCTGAATGTGGGCTGAGTAGCCATACATGTAAGGTTGTACTGTACTACACATGCCTTTTTTCAACATCAGCAATGCAACTGGGCCGACAGTTGTACACAATCCGGGTCAACTTGTTATTCTCCACCCCGCTGGGTTGCAAGTCTTTCCTAGGAGCGATGCATTAGGCTTAACAAGAAAATGGGCTTTAAGAAATAATTAATGGGATGTAATTATAAAAACTGGGCAGTAACTATAAAAAATGCACCAAACACATAATTAGTTTAAAAAAATATTATATTTGGAATTTTAAAATTTTAATTTCATTACTTGTTGCGCGTGCAATATTTCGTTGGATGTTTACATAATACAAATTTATTTTGAAATTATATTAAATCTGACTAGAAATTTTGGGATAAAAATATTTCAGATCCCGTCAAAATGTGGGAAATTTTATTGAATTCTGTTTTGAGCGGTTGGTTGTGAAAGAAATATGCCCTAGAGGCAATAATAAAGTCATTATTTATTTCCTTATATCATGATAAATGTTTATTATTCATGCTAGAATACATAGATAAATAGAGTGTCACTAGTATGCCTCTACTCAACTAGCTCGTTGATAAAAGATGGTTATGTTTCCTAGCCATAGACATGAGTTGTCATTTGATTAACGGGATCACATCATTAGAGAATGATGTGATTGACTTGACCCATTCCGTTAGCTTAGCACTTGATCATTTAGTATGCTGCAATTGCTTTCTTCATGACTAATACATGTTCCTATGACTATGAGATTCTGCAACTCCCATTTATCGGAGGAACACTTTGTGTGCTACCAAACGTCACAACGTAGTTGGGTGATTATAAAGGTGCTCTACAGGTGTCTCTGAAGTTACTTGCTGAGTTGGCATATTTCGAGATTAGGATTTGTCACTCCGATTGTCGGAGAGGTATCTCTGGGCCCACTCGGTAATGCACATCACTATAAGCCTTGCAAGCATTGTAACTAATGAGTTAGTTGCGGTATGATGTATTACGGGACGAGTAAAGAGACTTGCCGGTAACGAGATTGAACTAGGTATTGAGATACGGATGATCGAATCTCAGGCAAGTAACATAACGATGACAAAGGGAACAACGTATGTTGTTATGCGGTTTGACCGATAAAGATATTCGTAGAATATGTGGGAGCCAATATGAGCATCCAGGTTCCACTATTGGTTATTGACCGGAGATGTGTCTCGGTCATTTCTACATAGTTCACGAACCCGTAGGGTCCGCACGCTTAAAGTTCGGTGACGACCAGTATTATGAGTTTTTGTGTTTTGATGTACCGAAGGTAGTTCGGAGTCCCGGATATGATCACGGACATGATGAGGATTCTCGAAATGGTCGAGACGTAAAGATCGATATATTGGACAACTATATTCGGACACCAGAAAGGTTCCGGAAGGTTTCACACATATACCGGAGTACCGGGGGGTTACCGGAACCCCCCAGGGTGCTTAATGGGCCTACATGGGCCTTAGTGGAAATACAGGGTAGCAAGGGGAGTGTGGGGCGCGTCCCCCCAAGGCCCAAACCGCATTGGTTTAGGGCAAGGGGGTCGGCCCCCTCTTTCCTTCTCCTCCTCTCCCTTTCCTCCCCCCTCTCCTACTCCTACTAGGAAAAGGAGGAGTCCTACTCCTAGTGTGAGAGGACCCACCCTCTTGGCGCGCCTCTCCCTAGCCGGCCGCCTCCTCCCCTTGCTCCTTTATATACGGGGGCAGGGGGGCACCCCATAGACACAAAAATTGATCATTGATATCTTAGCCGTGTGCGGTGCCCCCCTCCACCGTAATCCACCTCGATCATATCATAGTGGTGCTTAGGCGAAGCCCTACGTCGGTAGCATCATCATTACCGTCACCACAACATCGTGCTGATGAAACTCTCCTATGAAGCTTTGCTGGATCAGAGCTCGCAGGACGTCATCGAGTTGAACGTGTGCAAAACTCGGAGGTGCCGTGCGTTCGGTACTTGGATCGATCGGATTGTGAAGACGTACGAGTAAATCAACCACGTTGTGCTAACGCTTCGCATTCGGTCTACGAGGGTACGTAGACACACTCTCCCCTCTCGTTGCTATGCATCACCATGATCCTATGTGTGCGTAGGATTTTTTTTTGAAATTACTACGTTCCCCAATAGGTTGGAATTATTAATCGTTGTCCTAGCTAGAAAATGGGTTGTACTTTTAACAAACTGTAAATGGGCTGTAGTAAATTCCATTAGAATTCAAAAATGGGTTGTACATTCTTAAAAATCGCAAATGGGCTATATGTTCTCTGCCACACACTTGTGTGACTACTAAGTTGACGCGTCCCCTAAAAAAACAAAAAGTAAGTTGACGCGTATGCAAGGCTTTGTCAACTTATAGTCAACAGACGGTTCTAGCAGCAGTGGTCATTGGATATCCATCCAGTGGATGTCGTGCTTCTTCTTCAATCTCGGATATTCTTGCTTCAGCCGCCCAAAAAATGATTCCTCCCCCTGACATCTAGGGCACACCGTTTTGGAGGCTGACCTGTGCGCCTACTAAGTTGACACGTGCCAAGGGCTTTGTCAACTTAGTCAATATAAACGATTCTAGCTACAGTGACCGTACGATGTCCATCCAATGGCTGTCGTGCTTCTTCAACCTCTTGTCTTCTTGCTCCAGCCGCCCAAACCAGCGCCGGTCGTGCTGCATGCTCCTGCCTCCCATGCCTAGTGGTGATGCCGCAGAGGCCTCACCGCCCCCTACTACTCCCACCGCTAGCCAGGCCATCCCTCTACTCACCCACACCCCCTGTTATTTTGTGGCGACGACAGCCTCACACCGCAGCCGAACCAGTGAACCCTCATACTCCTCTCCGCATGGGCATCCACTGCCACGTCTTCCCCAGCCCCACGTCGTCCCCTTCCTAGGCCTCGCCGTTGATACATCTCTGTCGTATCTACTTTTCCAAACACTTTTGCCCTTGGTTTGGACTCTAACTTGCATGATTTGAATGGAACTAACCCGAACTGACGCTGTTTTCAAGAGAATTACCATGGTGTTATTTATGTGCGGAAACAAAAGTTCTCAGAATGACCTAAAACTTCACGGAACACCTTTTTGAAAAATATAAAAAATCCTTGCAAAAGATGAAGGCCAAGGGGCCCACCACCTGTCCACGAGGGTGGAGGGCGCCTGCCCCCTAGGGCGCACCCCCTACCTCGCGGGCCCCCTGGAGCTCCTCTGACTCCAACTCCAACTCTATATATTTGGTTTCAGGGAGAAAAAATCAGAGAGAAGGATTCATCGCGTTTTACGATACGGAGCCGCCGCCAAGCCCTAAAACCTCTAGGGAGGGTAGATCTAGAGTCCGTTCGGGGCTCCGGAGAGGGGAATCCATCGCCATCGTCATCATCAACCATCCTCCATCACCAATTTCATGATGCTCACCGCCGTGCGTGAGTAATTCCATCATAGGCTTGCTGGACGGTGATGGGTTGGATGGGATCTATCATGTAATCGAGTTAGTTGTGTTAGGGTTTGATCCCTAGTATCCACTATGTTCTGAGATTGATGTTGTTATGACTTTGCTATGCTTAATGCTTGTCACTAGGGCCCGAGTGCCATGATTTGAGATCTGAACCTATTATGTTTTCATCAATATATGAGAGTTCTGGATCCTATCTTGCAAGTCTATAGTCACCTATTATGTGCTATGATCCGTTAACCCCAAAGTGAAAATAGTCGGGATACTTACCGGTGATGACGGTAGTTTAAGGAGTTCATGTATTCACTATGTGTGAATGCTTTGTTCTGGTACTCTATTAAAAGGAGGCCTTAATATCCCTTAGTTTCCATAAGGACCCTGCTGCCATGGGAGGGTAGGATAAAAGATGTCATGCAAGTTCTTTTCCATAAGCACGTATGACTATATTTAGAATACATGCCTACATTATATCAATGAACTGGAGCTAGTTCTGTGTCACCCTAGGTTATGATTGTTACATGATGAACCGCATCTGGCATAGTTCTCCATCACTGATCCATTGCCTACGAGCTTTCCATATATTGTTCTTCGCTTATTTACTTTTCCGTTGCTATTGCAATCATCACTACAAAATACCAAAAACATTACTTTTGCTACTGTTACCTTTTGTTATCGTTACCACTACTATCATATTACATTGCTACTAAACACTTTGCTGCAGATATTAAGTTTCCAGGTGTGATTGAATTGACAACTCAGCTGCTAATACTTGAGAATATTCTTTGGCTCCCCTTGTGTCGAATCAATAAATTCGGGTTGAATACTCTACCCTCGAAAACTGTTGCGATCCCCTATACTTGTGGGTTATCGGCCATTATCCACCGCCCAGGGGCTCTCGGCGCGGCATGGTCAACATGGTCAAGGAATGACTTCCATGGGAAGAGTACTCTACGTGGAGAGGCTGATAGCTAGGTCCATGGCCGCAGCAAGGAAGCTCCTCCTTATTATGCGGAAAATAATGATTCCTCCACCTGACAGCATGGACCCACCGGACGGGCCACCATACTTAGCAAAAAAATGTTTCCCCCTGGGACCCACCAGCTACGTCTTGGCATGCAAGGAAGTGCTTGACAGTCAGGACCCACCTGGTTGAAGTGTACGTAGCGTTGTCATTATGGTCGCGAACGTGTACGTCCATACTGGTCGATCGGTCTGTCTGCAGGCTGCAGCGATGAACCGTGGCCGTGTAAGGAAGGGCACATGTCGTAGTAGAGGCGCGCACGTAGCATGCCATGCAGTCCCATTAATATCATGTACACGTACGTACAGCGGCCAGGGTGCAAGAAAGTAAATACGGCCACGTACGTACATACGGGCGGGGTCTCGAACGCCTACTCGCACATACGTACGGCCACAGCTCGTGTACATGGCTGGGTTGAACGGAGAAACTGCTTTGTCTTCGTGTTCATGGGGAGGAAACGAAATGCATCGTGTTCATCAGGAGGCAACACAATACATCGTGTTCATCGGGAGCCACCCGGGTTGGATGGAACAGCCGAAAGAAACGCGGCATGGCATACCGCGGAACAGAGGAAACGTGTAACAGCCCCAAAATTGGGTTATCAATTTTTGTTATGTTATTCCTTCCTGGCACTCATTTTCAAAAAAAAATCTCCTGAATTTGCTGGATGACTCTGATGATTCTTGTCATTTTCAACCTTTCAAAAACCTTCTCATGTCTTTGTCAGAGGGCAAGACCTCATTGGCATCAGCTCAAATCCTCTCAAACCCTAAATTCCAAAAAAATTAATTTGGATATGTCCTTTGTGCTTACAATGGAGCCATCATTTTCTTTGATCTGTTGATCCTCCCAATTGTTCCCAAGGATTCTCCTTTCTTTTCTGAACCTTGGATTTGCAAAAATATTGCTAAGTCCCATGCAATATTTTTAAATTGTGACTTATTATTTTCTTTGCCTTTCCGAGGAATAAAATCCAAAGGCATAGCTAGCGATCTCCTAAATTCATGAGAATTGGTGGAGTTGATACTTATGCCTAATCGAAGCTCTGGCAAGTATATTGGCCAGAATTAAATAAGAAAAATTGCCTTTTCCTATTTAATGACAATATTGCATTTCTGCCATTTTCCAAAGCAACTACTATTTTCATAGCAGAGAAAATTCCCACATAAATTGTGGAGCTTGTACTTGCTATATATTCACTAGTTCCATCCTAATCTTATGATTCTACAATTCAAAATTGGGCACATGATCCAATGCAATTTTATGTCTTCTCTAAAATTTTGCGAAGGAAGTGCTTTATTCCTAATTCCAATGGAGCTGCAATTTGGCAGGGTGATTAAAATTGTTAAATAACCCATGGATGCCAAATATGAGCTCAATCCATTCATCCTAGCTCCCTGTGCAATTTTTCAAAGTTTTTGACTAGAACACAACTTTGTGAAGGAAGTACCTTCATAGAGGTTCCAATGGGATGAAACTTTTCCATCCTCTCAAGTATCTCAAATCATTAGCCTCCACCTAAATTCAGTTCATTTCATTGAACTATGTGAGCACAGGAGCAATTATTGGTTTCTGTCAAAATTTTCAGTTTGTGAAGCAAGTGTATTTTATCTTGCTCCATTATGGATGAAACTTTTTCCAGACCTTCTCATATCCATATGATCCATCTCCACAAAACATTGGCTCATTTAGGTTAGCCATTTGCCCCGAGGAAGTTTCTAAACTTTTTGGACAAAGGGGATGTTTATGAAACAAGTAACATTTTGGCAAGTCCATTTGGTATGATATTTTTGCAGCATCTACCTATGATCAAATCATCAGGCTTTGCCAAACTTTAGCTCAATCCATCACCCCTAGTGAGTGCTTCTTCATGATTTAGCTTCTGGGCCAGGTTTGGCAGTTGTACTGCAACTATGCTAAATCATTGTTCAAATGTCATCATAATTTCCAGGACCGTAGTCCTTGCTACCCTAAGGCTCCCAGACAGCAATTTTACCTTTTAACCACTCTGGTTTTATCTCTAGAATGTGGTCAAGTTTGCAACAGCAAACTTGTGCAGCTTGGTTTACTCCACTCCCTGTGTCATTGCTCGTATCTTTACCACAGTACTTCTCTACCTTGGATGTACTACGCAGTAGACATGAGCTGGCATTAGTAAAAAAAACCAGAGCGTGCCTTGTCCGTGGTGACCATGAGTGTAACCAGCCCAAAACGGTGGTCTAGCCACTGTTCTCGTCGGCAGCGCTGCTCGGACTGGCTATGGCCTCACCATTAATGCCCAACAGCTCCCCCTCGACGTCGTCTTCCCCCTGGAATTCTGGCCCCCTTTGTTTTCTTCTCCGGCGAGCCGTGCCAACGACCGAACAGTGCGCTCCTGTGCACCGCCGCCTTCGTCCCCGGTGTCCTCTTCCTCCTTTCGTCTCCGAGCGCTGCTCATCTCCGTGAGCCTCTGGCGCTCATCCACTTCCCCCTTGTCGCCTTCCCGTGCAACCCGTGACTGCTGCGGCCGGCAGAGCCGTGGCCAGACTCCCTCCGTGGCGACCGGCTCGGGTGCCCTCGCCCCGGCTATTTAAGGAGCCCGCGACCCCCTCGAAGCTCTTCAGCAACTTCCCCACCCTCCTCTACGCCTCCCCACGCTCCTCATTTTGCCCCGAAGCTTCTGGAACATCGCCGCCGCTGTGGCCACCGCCTCGGGTCTTGCTCGATCCTGGCAATGCCACACCCCTCCCTCCATTCCACCTCCACCACTGCATCCCTCAGGCTCAGGCGAACCACCCGTAGCCTCAGCCCTTTCCCTACTCCATCATAGCTTCTCTGTCTCTGGTGGCCGAAGCCTCCCTCCGCCGCATGCCTTGCTGCTCCTGCTACAGCGCTCGTCGGCAGCAGTGGCTACCACCCCGAGAGACATCTCTCCTTCCTGAGCATCTGGTTAGGTCGCCCGTCGCGAGCAGTGGCTGGGGTCGCCGGCGCTCGCCATCGGGGCAATCCCCTCCCTCGGCCTCGTTCGATCCCGAGCTGGAGGAAGAAGAAGCCAGGCCAGGTAGGCCCCTTCCCGCGCTGCCCCACCTGTCGGTGGCCGTAGGGCTTGGCCCAACGCCACGTCAGTTAAGTGGCGGCTCCTCCGCCGTGAAGCCATTTCCCTGCTCTGAAAAAGTATTCTTCCCTGAGTACGTTTCCCATGTTAGAAAGTGCATTCTTTTGTTCTTTTAGATGAAAACACATTTTCACTTCTATGAAGGCGTATTCTCAAAAGGGCGCTTTCTCTTTTTCATCTCAGCCGGCTGAAGTGCTTATTTTGTGAACGTTCACTACTTTAGTTGCTTTTCTGCCTAAAAAGTGAACGACCACAACTTTGCGCTTGTAACTCCGATTGAGGTGATTCAAACGCTCACATTCTCTGTTCATCGAGCTCTTTCCATTGGTATCATTTTCATAATGTTTTCACATCATGAAAATGACCATTTTGCCCTTGCCCGTAAACAGCCCCCTCCGAGAGAGAATTGTTTCCGGCAACTTTTTCCACGGTTGTTTCACACTTTTTCTCAGAGTATTTATCAACCCCAGGCAAGCCAACCTCTTATCATGAGCCCCGAACTTGCATCTTGACTTTGCTTGCACCTCATGTGTGTGTAGTTACAATTGGTCCTTATCATTTTCGTTTGCAGTTATTCTGTTAAGATTATCATGCATGTTTATGTTTTCATGATATCTTTTGCCATGCTACTTAGATTGTTATTATTGATAATGCCATGTCACCACTCTAATTTATTTTCATGACATCATTATAAAATGCTATGATGATTGTAATGCACCGTTGATATACTAGTACCTGGTAATGTCATGTTCCTTCTGTTATAGTTGTGCACTTGAGAAGTTTGACATTTGGTCCATGCATTTGTATGCTGCATGCTCATTGTTGCATTCATGTTAAAAATGTTCATGATGATGGAGAAGGTAATAAAATGACTTAATAATAACAAACCTCCTCCGTCATCGATGGGCTCGAGTCATAGTGCCACCAAATCAAACTTCTTCAGTGCAGCCACATTTTGCCTTTATGGGAAGGCCCTAATGCGATCTATTGTCGTGCCTCTCGCCGATGCCTCCAACGACTGAAGGTTATGGGCGCGCGCTACCCTAATCAGGTAGGCGAATATAAGCCTTGTGTGCCTGGGTTTGGTTTTGAGCTCATGTCCCTGTTTTGGACCGTTTTGTTTGCCACGATGGTGGCCGTTTTGCCACGACGGTGGTCGTTGGTTTCTTTGGTAGACACGGGGCCATCCAGGACTTAGCCCAGTGGGGAGTAGGAGTAGCCGGGAGAGTATCATGGAAGTAGGTCAGTATTGTCGGAACGCCGTTGATCCACCCGAATGGGAGTGCGAGGCCATGGTATACTGCGCTACCTCTGTAGAGTGTTTATAAAGTCTATCGATAGCAACATAGTTCGTAGTAGGTCACACACTCGGGTCTAGGTCGAAATTGAGGATAAACCTGAAATAATTTGGTAAATGAATGTGGTAACAAGAATGTGGTGACTTGGACTATGAGATAGTCGTGAGAAGTCACGACGATGTTTTGATATGATCACAAGACGAGGTCTCGGTGAGTGTTGGAGACCAAGTGTTGGTCATGGTTGTGATGGCCGGAAAGATCACCGTTTGAGACCAAGTGTTGGTCATTGTTGTGATCGCCGGAAAGATCACCGTTTGGTTACAAGGTAACCCGTTGAACCGACTGTGGTTCCGTTCGTGATCCATGAGTGATCATTGTTCGGTTGCGAGACAACCCATTGGTAAGAGAGTCTGAGGGACTCAGTGCACAAGTTTGGTTGCATTGCTTGAGTAATATGTTGTATTTAAAGAACCATGGCTGAACAGGAGATGGTTGCATAAAGTTAACATGTTATGTCCGCTTTGAATATGATCGGTAGTTTATATTCAGCATAGTTTCATGATGCTATGCCATGTTTTCATTGATATGCGAAAATTATGCCATGATTGAGATGATATGCTATGTTCTTCTGTTGCCATGTTAAAAGCATGTTTGATATGCCAGGTGATTACCATTTTAGTAGATGCTTTGATGTTGTTCATGCTTAGTTGATCTTTATCATGCCATGTTTAGTAATTGATATGAGATAGGTTGTTGCATGAACTTGGTTCTTGCTTTGTCTTCTGCTTGTTTGGATACTATGTATTTGGTTGTCTTACAAGTACATTCAATGTACTGACCTGGCGTGTCATGCCAGTTTTGTAGGTCATACCCGAAGTATTCGCTTGACCAGTCGTGCTAAGCCGTAACCTTGCCAGTCCTGTGAGTTGTGGAGCCCAGCCAAAGTAGTTATGCTGCCAAACCAAGACTTCTGCCGCCATTTACATAGACCTTAGGGCTATGCCAGATAACTATATTCATCAATAATGTAATCTTCTATACATGTATTTGATGAATATCCTTATACCTGGAATGCTGTATCACGAACCTGTCGTGTGTCAGGTGTTATCCTGGGCTGACGTGCGAAGGCCCCCTGCTCCATGCGGATTGGGGTGCCACAGGACATGGTATCAGAACATCTAGAGTGGCATAGGTTATCCTAGTATTAGATCACCACTACCATTAAAACATAAAAACCCTAAGGGATTTGACCCATCCCTGGCATCTGGCATGGCCACTGTTAATCCACAGGCGGCGCAGTCAGGACTGACACGTCCTCACCCCTTTGTCCCCGCCTAGTTATTCATGGAACGAATAGTAACCATATCCTTTCTGGTCGGCGCACCGCTTTCCCTTCTCCATTAAGGGAAAGGGGCCACATCATGCGGGCATGTCTCGCATAGCTGCCTATAAAAGCCCCCTTTTCCGCTAGCCGTATCGCGCTTTCCTCATTCAGCCATGTCCCTGCAATTAAGCCTGGCTAATAACACTCCACCATGGCTAGCACCTTCAAAGCTACCAAGTTTCACACCCGCACGAGTGCCGTCCACCATACTGGCTTTCCGGCCCTTCTTGCTGAGATGCTCGCCAAAGCCTTTGGCTATAGTGCTAGCCCCGATTACCTGGTGTTCCAGTTAACACCCGTTCCTCACCTTCAGCGCTATGATGCAAGAGTGCACATCGGCCCAGGTCCCGCAGTAGAGGGCCAGCCGTTGGTTTTTCAGGGTAGGGCCATGCCTACCACTGATTTGGCCAATCAAGCCGTTGCGGTGGAGGCTATCCTATACCTTCGAACCAAGTTCCCGCAAGTGGAAGAGAGGAGGGAGTTCTACTTCTTCCCCGTGGTGACAAAAGCAGGAATTCAGCCTTCTCCCTCTATCCAAGGAGATGACCCCGCAATCGCTCGCCTGGTGCAATATATCACTGCCTAGGGGACGATTATTTCAATGGTGCTTGCCGAATTCAGAACCTTGGACAATGATGCGGTACAAGTTGTCAAGGAAGCTTATTGTGAGGCTCGTAAATTAGCATCTCAAGTTGTTCACCCAACGCCATCCGAGCCAGTGCTACCCTCACAGCCTGTGTTGTGGCCTCGGCCAAACATCATCACCCACGACAAGGCTCTCTACCGAATGCACCAACAACATATGCTTGGATCAGTTTCAGCCACACCCCTAGTAGCCAAACCCCAACCCATAGTGCTGTCGGACGATGAAGATGGAGATTGGCTCAGTCTTCGTCCTCCCAGAGAGCCCCAGTAAAGCAAGTCCTCTGCATGACCTCAGTCACGCAGTAAGATGATCAGTCTGTCAGTTCATCCCCGATATGAGGATAGAACCATGTATCCCGGAGTGAGTAGTTTCGTTTAGCGCGTGGAGCGCTCGTGCTTTGTTGTATGCTTGCACTTCTTGTAAACCGTGATTGTTTATGTATGCTTTCTTGCTTTTGATTTTTGTGCTTGTTTTTGTTTGTCCCTTTGTCAAACAGAGGTGTTTGACAAGGTTGGCAATGGGTGCTAATAAGATCTTAATCAGTAGAGCACATATACTAAACAACCTTGACTCGTCTCGAGTCTATAATAAAATGCGCGCTGGTGTAGGTATATGTATGCCAGGAGTACATATACCCACTAGCATTAACACACTTTAGTATGATCTGTCCGGTGTGTTTTTCCTTTTTTGCATATTTATTGCCTCTGTATGTTTGCTAGTTTAGATTATACTGCATACTGCACGCATACCCGGTTCACCCACGAGTACATTCGGGCAGTAATCGGGGGAATGCAAAGTCACATGTCCCTTTCTATCTGTGCATACCCCATGTGCCTGATTTTCAAATCCAGAACCTCGCAGAGGCATTTCCATCCGGCAAATTCCTCGTCTCTAATTCTTTTTCCCACTTTCATTTCCGGAGGAACACTGTCAACTTTATTTCACTCGATCCGGTACATCTACCCCAATACATATTTCAACTCCGATTCTACCTCGACACCTACTTTTTCGTGGAGTAATCCACAAAATTTTCCCTCGTACCCCAGTATGCTTCCTGAGCTAGTACAGCCACCTCGCCTGCATCTGGACACCACCGTCTCTACCTTGTGCGGCGCAGGTAAGTCGCCACCCCCGCTCCACCGCCGCACGCGATTACTCCGCCGGTGCAAAGCAACGGCGGATCTAGCATGGCGAAAGACTACCCAGTGCACCATCTTCTCCCGCATCTCGAGTAACCGCACCAAGCCGCGCGTTGTCCCGAGCCCGATCATTCCTGATAAGAATCAGTAGGAGGATCGATGAGCCGATGAGCGTTCCCAGCAGCGCCACAAGGAACAACCGTAGCGCCGCCAAGAACATTTCCTCGCCGAAGGAGCTCGGCTCGATCTCGTCCAAACCGAAGAGGTAGTAGAGTGGTATTGTGTTGGTGTGTTGGAGGAGAGCCGCGCTGCCGTCTTTTATAGCCCAACCCCGGTGTACAGTGAGCTAGGTCCAGGAAAACCGCTCGTCGCTCAATCACCGGTATCTAGGAGGCGAATCCGCGAGTAGTGCCGACAAGTTGCTGGCCCGTGACGTGTGTGCTCACTGCACCGGCGCCGTGCACGCCACACACTATGGCACTAGGGTCCTTATGGCCCTAGGAGCTAGGTGTGGACTGCCCCAAGCCGCACAGGGAGCAGCAGCGTAGGAGAAGTAGCAAACCAAAGTTAGAGGAAGGAGGCTTCCAGTGGGCCCTGGACCCACGTGTCAGCAGGTGAAACCACTGTTCATTGGGTGCATCCAGCATTTTTTTGGGAGTTTGATCTCGAGTGCCCCTAGCGGTGGACATATCCAGGTTAGCCATATCGCTCCCCAGGTATACCAATTATCGGTGCCCCAACTCGTTTGAATTTAACAAAAGGGTTAAAAATTAACCCCGAGGTTTTCCCTGGAGTGGTTATCGTTTCAGTTGTTTTGTAACCCTAGGAATCTCGAGGACGAGATTCTTTTTAAGGGGGGAAGGTTTGTAACAGCCCCATTGGGTTATAAATTTTTGTGCTGTTATTCCTTCCTGGCACTCATTTAAAAAAAATCTCCTGAGTTTGCTGGATGACTCTGATGATTCTTGTCATTTTGAACCTTTCAAAACCTTGCTCATGTCTTTGTCAGTGGGCAAGACCTCATTTGCATCAGCTCAAGTCCTTGCAAACCCTAAATTCCAAATTTTTGAATTTGGATATGTCCTTTGTGCTTACAAAGGTGCCATCATTTTCTTTGATCTGTTGGTCCTCCCAATTGTTCCTAGAGATCCTCCTATCTTTCTGAACCTTGGATATGCAAAAATATTGCTAGGTCCCATGCAATATTTTTGAATTGTGACTTATTCTTTTCCTTGACTTTCTGAGGAATAAAATCCAAAGGCATAGCTAGCCATCTCCTAAATTCATGAGAATTGGTGGAGTTGATACTTATGCCTAATCCAAGCTCTGGCAAATATATTGGCCATAATTAAATAAGAAAAATTGCCTTTTCCTATTTAATGCCAATATTGCATTTCTGCCATTTTCCAAAGGAACTACTATTTTCATAGCAGAGAAAATTCCCACATAAATTGTGGAGCTTGTCCTTGCTATATATTCACTCGTTCCATCCTAACCTTATGATTCTACAATTCAAAATTGGGCACATGATCCAATGCAAGTTTCTGCCTTCTCTGAAATTTTGCAAAGGAAGTGCTTTATTCCTAATTCCAATGGAGCTGCAATTTGGCAGGGTGATTAACATTGTTAAATAACCCATGGATGACAAATATGAGCTCAATCCATTCATCCTAGCTCCCTCTGTCATTTTTCAAAGTTTCTGACCAGAACACAACTTTGTGAAGGAAGTACCTTCATAGAGTTTCCAAATGGGATGAAACTTTTCCATCCTCACAAGTATCTCAAATCTTTAGCCTCCACCTAAATTCAGTTCATTTAATTGAACATGTGAGCACATGAGCAATTCTTGGTTTCTGTCAAAATTTTCAGTTTGTGAAGAAAGTGTATTTTATCTTGCTCCATTATGGCTGAAACTTTTTCCAGACCTTCTCCTATCCATATGATCCATCTCCACAAAACTTTGGCTCATTTGAATAAGCCATTTGCCCTGAGGAAGTTTCTCAAGTTTTTGGACAAAGGGAATGTTTGTGAAACAAGTACCATTTTGGCAAGTCCATTTGGTATGATATTTTTGCAGCATCTACCTATGATCAAATCATCAGGCTTTGCCAAACTTTAGCTCAATCAATCACTCCTAGTGAGTGCTTCTTCATGATTTAGCTTCTAGGCAGGTTTGATAGTTGTACTGCAACTATGCTAAATCATTATCCAAATGTCCTCATAATTTCCAGGACCGTAGTCCTTGCTACCCTAAGCCTGCCAGACATCAATTTTACCTTTTAACCACTCTAGTTTTATCTCTAGAATGTGCTCAAGTTTGAAACAACAAACTTGTGGAGCTTGGTTTAATCCACTCCCTGTGTCATTGCTCATATCTTTACTGCATTAGTTTTCTACCTTGGATGTACTACATGGTAGACATGAGCTGGGATCAGTAAAAACCCCAAAGCGCGCCTTGTCCATGGTGACCACGAGTGTAACCAGCCAAAAATGGTGGTCTAGCCACTGTTCTCGTCGGCAGCTGCTTCGACTGGCTCTGGCCTCGCCATTAATGCCCAACAGCTCCCCCTCGACGTTGTCTTCCCCCCTGACCTCCGGCCCCCTCTGTTTTCTTGTTTGGCGAGCCGTGCCAATGACCAAAGAGTGCGCTCCTATGCATCGTCGCCTTCCTCCCCGATGTCCTCTTCCTCCTTTCGTCTCTGAGCGCTGCTCGTCTCTGTGAGCCTCTGGCGCTCATCCACTCCCCCCTCGTCGCCTTCCCGTGCGTCCCTGTGACTGCTGCAGACCGCAGAGCCATGGCCGGATTCGCTCAGTGGTGACCGGCTCGGGTGCCCTCGTCCCGGCTATTTAAGGTGCCCGCGACCCCCTCGAAGCTCTTCAGCAGCTTCCCAACCCTCCTCTTTGCCTCCCAACGCTCCTCATTTCACCCCGGAGCTTCTCCTCGACCACCATCGCCGCCGTGGCCGCCGCCTCGGGTCTCGCCCGATTCCGGCAATGCCATGCCCCTCCCTCCATTCCACCTCCACCACTGCATCCCTCAGG
>NC_041388.1:219268096-219316700 GCF_002162155.2 Triticum dicoccoides | reverse complement strand
TCCCTACTCCACCATAGCTTCTATGTCTCTGGCGGCCGAAGCCTCCCTTCCTGCACAGCCCCACCTGTCGGCGACCGTAGGGCCTAGCCCAGCGCCACGTCAATTAAGTGGCGGCGCCTCCGCCGCGAAGCTGTTTCCCTGCTCTGAAAACCTATTCTTCCCTGAGTACGTTTCTTTTGTTCTTTTAGATGAAAATATGTTTTCACTTCTGTAAAGGCGTATTCTCAGAAGGGCGCTTTCTCTTTTTCAGCTGAGCCGGCCGAAGTGCTTATTTTGTGAACGTTCACTGCTTTAGTTATTTTTCTACCAAAAAGTGAACGGCCACAACTTTGCGCTCATAACTCTGTTCGTCGTGCTCTTTCCGTTGGGATCATTTTCGTAATGTTTTTCACATAGTGAAAATGACCATTTTTCCCTTGCCCGTAAACCACCCCTCCGAGAGAGAACTATTTCCGGTAACTTTTTTTGCGGTCGTCTAACACTTTTTCTCAGAGTATTTATCAACCCCAGGCAAGCAAACCTCTTATCACGAGCCCCAAACTTGCATGTTGACTTTGCTCGCACCTCGTGTGTGTAGTTACAGTTGTTCCTTATCATTTTCTTCTCCAGTTATTCTGTTATGATTATCATGCATGCTTATGTTTTCATGATATCTTTGGCCATGCTAATTACAATGTTATTATAGATAATGCCATGTCACCACTCTACTTTATTTTCATGACATCGTTATAAAATTCTATGATGATTGCAATGCACCGTTGATATGCTAGTACTTGGTAATGTCATGTTCCTTATGATATAGTTGTGCCCTTGAGAAGTTTGACATTTTGTCCATGCATTTGTATGTTGCATGATCATTGTTGCATTCTTGTTAAAAATGTTAAGGATGATGGAGAAGATAATAAAATGACTTCATAATAACAAACCTCCTCCGTCATGGATGGGATCGAGTCATAGTGCCACCAAATCAAACTTCTTTAGTGCAGCCACATTTTTCCTTTATGAGAAGGCCCTAATGTGATCTATTGTCGTGCCTCTCGCCAGTGCCTACATCGAGGGAAGGTTATGGGCGTGCACTACCCTGGTCAGGTAGGCAGACATAAGCCTTGTGTGCCCGGGTTTGGTTTTGAGCTCATGTCCCCGTTAGTGTATTTGGTTGACATGGGGCCACCCAGGACATAGCCCAGTGAGGAGCTGGAGTGGCCGGGAGAGTGTCATGGCAGTAGGTCGGTTTCGTCGGAATGTCATTGGTCCACCCGAATGGGAGTGTGAGGCCATGGGTTCGGTGGTGTGGGTACAGTGTGCTACCTCTGGAGAGTGTTTATAAAGTCTATCGATAGCAACACAGTTCGTAGTAGGTCACACTATCGGGTCTTGGTCGGAATGGAGGATAAACATGAAATAATTAGGTAAATGAATGTGGTTACTTGGACTATGAGATAGTCATGAGAAGTCAGGGTGATGTTTTGATATGATCATGAGACGAGGTCTCGGTGAGTGTTGGAGACCAACTGTTGGTCATGGTTGTGATCGCCGGAAAGATCATCGTTTGAGACCAAGTGTTGGTCATGGTTGTGATCGCCGAAAAGATCACCGTTTGGTTACAAGTTAACCCGTTGAACCGAGTGTCGTTCCGTTAGTGATCACCGTTTGGTTGCGAGACAACCCATTGGTAAGAGACTCTGAGGGACTCAGTGCACAAGTTTCAATGCATTACTTGAGTAATATGTTGCATTTAAAGAACCATGGACGAACAGGAGATGGTTGCATAAAGTTAACATGTTATGTCTGCTTTGAATATGACCGGTAGTTTATATTTAGCATAGTTTCATGATGCCATGCCATGTTTTGATTGGTATGCGAAAATTATGACATGATTGAGATGATATGCTATGTTTTTCTGTTGCCATGTTAGAAGCATGTTTGATATGCCAGGTGATTACCATGTTAGTAGATGCTATGATGTTCTTCATGCTTAGTTGAGCCTTATCATGCCATGTTTAGTAATTGATATGAGATAGGTTGTTGCATGCACTTGGTTCTTGCTTTGTCTTCTGCTTGTTTGGATGCTATGTATTTGGTTGTCTTGCAAGTACATTCAATGTACTAACCTGGCGTGTCATGCCAGTTTTGTAGGTCATACCTGAAGTGTGCGCTTGACCCATCATGCTAGGTCGTAACCTTGCCAGTCCTGTGAGTTGTGGAGCCTAGCCAGAGTTGTTATGCTGCCAAACCAAGACTTCCGCCGCCATTTAAATAGGCCTTAGGGATATGCTAGATAACTGTATGCATCAATAATGTAATCTTCTATACATGTATTTGATGAATATCCTTGTACCTAGAATGTTGTATCACGGACTTATCGTGCGTCAGGTGTTATCCTGGGCTAATGTGCGAAGGCCCCCTGCTCCATGTGGCTTAGGGTGCCATAAAACGGTCTTTTGCTCGACTAGCCACGGTCAAAACGGGATCCTGTTCATTTGGAGGGGTTTGGCATACCAAAACGGAGGAAACAGATTTCTCCTGGACATCCTACTGTCAAAACAGGGTCCTATTGATCGGGAGGGGTGTCGCATACCGCAAAACGGAGGAAATGGACTTGTGTTTGAGCGCTAAGGTCGAAACGGGGGTCCTGTTCATCGGGAGGGGTGTGGCGTACCGCAAAACGGGAGTCCACGGGATACTGTTCATCTCCACCGCCGACCTCCTCCAGCTTCCACGGCCTACTGTTCATCCATCATGGACCTCCTCCAGCCTCCACCTACGACTATTCATCCACGGGTTCCTGTTCATTAAGCCTCCACCGCTCCTCCACTGGCTACTGTTCAACCAGCCCTCTCCACGGGGTCCTGTTCAACCAGCCCTCCATGGGCTACTGTTCATCCAGCCCTCCACGAGGTCCTATTCATCCACCCCCAACCAGCTCGATCAGGCTCCTGTTCATCCAGCGACATTAGCCTCTACTACCACGGGGTCCTGTTCATCCAACCCCCCACCGGGAACTGTTCATCCAAAGCCCCCCCAACAACGCTCACTGTTCATCAAGGGAAGGAGGCAGCAGGATTCAATCGGCTTCAGTTAGCAATAGTAGCGAAGGAATCACTCGGGTTCAGTTAACACCAAGGGATCGATCGCTCGGGTTCAGTAACGTATCTAGAGCAATCGCTCGGGTTCAGTTAGAGCCCAACGCCTCACTCGGGTTCAGTTAGAGCGCAACACCTCGCACCCCGACCACCCACCATAACCGGGAACTCCTCAATATTTTCCTCGCCCTCACTTCTACCACAGTTTTTTCCGTCATGCACGGCCCAAAGAATGTCATGCGGCTGCATCTCCAGCCCGCCCAGGATGAAAAGCCCATTTTCTGTCATGATTTTTTGTCATAGAAGTAGGAGCCCACCACATCTATGATGATACCGGGTTTTGTCACAATTATCATCATAGAAGTGTCATAAGCATGACAGAAAAAAATTGTTCAGCCCAAAATGTCACGGATGTGTCTTTTTTTTGTAGTGATACATGCCGGCGAACCTAAGTGTTCCGGAGCAGTAGCGAACTACCATGGATAAATGGAAGCACTAGGACACATTTCCTCATAAGGATGGCTACCAAGAATAAACAACTAGGTGTCAGATCCCACACATACTAATGCATTTCAAACATACACACAATATGCATGATATGTGTAGATACAACAATGGCGTCACAACATAACTCTACAAACTCAAGTATTTATTTAGAACTCTCCGAAGAGCCATACATAGCATGTTATTACAAACAGGGGTCTCATGATCCTACACACAAAGTCATCCAAACCAGTGGAAGCATAAAACTTGTCTGAGTACAGGAAATTGAAATTATAGAAGGCTAGCAAGTCTGGCTATCTACAAACCCTCCCAAGGGTGCACGATCGTAGCTGGGAAAAGAAGCTACTCATCATCATCGACGTCTAGATAGAACCCACCTATAGTATCGAGGAACTCCTTTTCAATAGTTTAATTAAGCAAATGTGAGTACGAAGGTACTCAACAAGACTTACATCAGAACTATCTAGAATGCATAAATTTCAATAAAGCGGTTGTGGGGTTTAGCTACAACAATGCAGCTTCGACTTGGTGGCTATCCTGTACTACAAGTACTAGTAATTCTTTGAGGTGCGAAAGCGCACATGAGTCCACTAGATAATCACCACAACAATACTCAACTATGGATTTGTTACCGTCTCCATACGAGAAGGCCATCCATAGCACTCACGCTTATCTTGCGCATTTTAGATTATCTGTTAGCGTGGAAGCATGATCACCTATGGGGCATGGGTGCCCCTTTGTGGTTTGTCATGGGGACGGCCATGCTGCACGAAGAGCAGAAGCAGCAGGGGACAACACGGCTATGGACTCTCTCTTTCTATGCAGGTTCGGGCCGCTTTGCAGTGTAAAACCCTACTCCTGTTGTGGTGGTGGGTTGATCTAGGGGAACACAAAGGCTCGACGCGCTCTATCTCAGCAAGGCTGCCTCAAGGAGAGTGACATGAGTGTACAAGTGTTGTGGGGTCAAATGTTCGAACCCTTTGCTAGGTGGTCGAGCCTCCTTTTATAGGTTAAGGGGTGACCACAGTGGCAAAACAATCATTTGGGTGTGATTAGATAGCTAATAGTGCTATCATACCTAACTCTGGTAGTTAGGACAAAGTGCATTAAATGCACTTCAAGGTGTCGTACTGAGTGTGAAGCCCGGCAAGCCCAGCAAGCCTGCTGCGCCGCTTATTTGGCTCTTCTTTTCAGCTTGACATGCCTCCTGGACAGGTGTCAATAAAGCTAATATCTTCTTTTCTATGCTACCACGTGCCTCATAGTTTCCACCAGGTTGCTTGGTTCCTTGACACCGCACTGATAAGCGACTTGGGTGCGATGAGGAGGAGCAGTGGCGTCTCGGTGAAGGTTCCCTGAAAATGGAGCTTGGCGGAGTTTGGTCTTGGCGGCCCTGGCAACCCTGTCGTGTGATATGTCTCCAATGTATCTATAATTTGTGCACTATATTATCATAATTGGATGTTTTACAATCATTTTATAGCAACTTTATATCACCTTTTGGGACTAACCTATTGACATAGTCCCTAGTGCCAGTTGCTGGTTTTTGCTTGTCCTTTTACTTCACAGAAAATCAATACCAAATGGAGTCCAAACGCAGAGAAACTTTTTGGATAATTTTTCTGAACCAGAAGACACATGTTGGGCCAAAGAAGTACCAGAGGGGGCTCCGAGGGGAGCACAACCCACTAGTGCGCACCTGGGGGCCCAAGCGTGCCCAGGTGGGTTGTGCCCACCTCGGTGGCCTCTTGCACCGCCTCTTCACCCTATAAATCCCCAAATATTCTAGAAACCCTAGGGGAGTCAACGAAAAACAATTCCAACCGCCGCAAGTTCCAGAACCACGAGATCCAATCTCAACACCATCACATAGCGGTTCATCATCCTCATTGGTGCCTCTCCGATGATGTGTGAGTAGTTCATCACAGACCTACGGTTCCGTAGGAAGTAGCTGGATGGCTTCCTCTCTCTATTTTGATTCTCAATACAATGGTATCTTGGAGATCAATTTGATGTAACTCTTTTTGCGGTGTGTTTGTTGGCATCCGATGAACTTTGAGTTTATGATGAGATCTATATCCATAAATATTATTTGCGTCATCTTTTGATCTCTTATATGCATGATTATTTATAGCCTCGTATTTCTTCTTCGAATCTTGGTTTACTTAGGCCAACTAGATCGAGTTTTGTTTCCATGGGAAGAAGTGCTTTGTGATGGGTTCAATCGTGGGGTGTTCTTTCCAAGTGACATAAGGGGCAGCAAGACACGTATGTATTGTTGCTATTAAGGATAATAAGATGGGCGCTATTCCTACATGAATAGATCTCGTCGTCATATTTTCATTGTTCTTATTGCATTACTCCGTTTCTCCATGAACTTAATACACTAGATGCATGCTAGATAGCGGTCAATCTGTGGAGTAATAGTAGTAGACGCAGATAGGAGTCGGTCTACTGATCTTGGGCGTGATGCCTATATATTGATCATTGCCTTGGATATCGTCATAACTATTCGATTTTCTATCAATTGCCCGACAGTAATTTATTTACCCACCGTGTGCTATTTCTTAAGAGAAGCTACTAGTGAAATCAATGGCGCCTGGGTCTATTCTTTACCATATTTGCTTTCCGATCTAATATTTTCCACTTTTATTTTCAGATCTATTATTCCAAAACCCAAAAGTACCTGGCTGCACTTTTTTATTACTTATTTTGTTCGTGTTTTATCAAAATCTATTTATCCAATCTATCACAATTTAATCCCGTCAACTTGAAAATTTCTGGCGCCGTTACCCGAAGAAGGGATTGACAAACCCTTATACGCGTCGTGTTGCAAGTATTTGTTCTTTATGTGCACGTACAGTTTACATAGTGTTGCTTGGTTATCCTACTAGATTGATATCTTGGTTTCATAACTAAGGGAAATACCTATCATAGATGTGATGCATCATCCCTTCCTCTTTGGGGAAATACCGACGTAGTTCCAGTGACATCACCCTGGCGAATCTAGACTTGTCCTCATGTGCGGCCTTGACCTGGCCAGGCTCTCCTGCCCGGCAAGGGACACCTTCCCAAGGTGGTCGTCTTCTAGGTTTGGTCTTCTTAATGCTCTCCTTGATCTCACAAAGAGTGGCTTCTCTGGCTTAACTTTATGTCATGCATCGGTGCTAGATGTATGATCGTCAGCATGCCTGTGCATGAGTCTGGTCAGCAAACATGGATGTTTGTGGCACTAACAGGAGCCCCTGGGCCTGGCCCACATGTGCTGCCGGGCATCGTTGGGGTAGGCCCCAAACAATGCACATGCCAATAGCCTGACCTTGCCAGAGTGGAATCTAGGTCCCTGAGATCTTCTTTGCTTCTTCCTTAGCCCGAAATTGAATCACTTCCGGGTTCCCCACGAGTCATGCGACATCAAACGATGTGGGTGTACCAATGTAATGGGCTAGAGAACACCCATGTCCATCGGGGGTTGATTGGAGTGCCCGGGCATGAACCAGGGGTAACTGCGATTTCACCTTACCCACCACGCCAGTCGTTTCTGCCATGTGCGTTGCATGCATTGCACAGGGTTGGTGGTGGATTCCCAGGGCGCGGTTGTTGGTGTCAAAACTAGCGGATCTCGGGTATGGGGTCCCACGCTATGGATCTAGGATCGAAGGGGAACAAGGGACGATGAACACAATGTTTACCCAGGTTCGGGCCCTCTCGAAGAGGTAAAACTCTACGTCCTTCTTTATTGTATTTGATGTATGATGTAATTACAGAGTAGATCTACCTCAAGATCAGGTGGGCTAAACCCTAAGTGGATGAGGTGATGGATGTAGCTCTCTCCCTAAATACTAAAACCCTCCGGTTTATATAGGCATCGGTAGGGTTCGGGTTACATACGATTGGTTACAATGAAGGAAAGATCTTGCATAATCTTGGCTTGGAGGGCACACCATGACTCCGAAGATTCCTTATCCAGCCATGGATTCGTACTCAAGCTTGGCCTCATAGTAGACCATCAATCCGGCCCAAATACAACAAGCCGTCAGCATGAGGAACCCTTAATCCAGGACTCCCTCAGTAGCCCCTGAACTTGCCTCCAACGCTAGGGTTTGTGTCCGGCATCCGCGCACCTCATGGTCTTCGGCTTGTGAGGCAAGTTCATTAGCGTGTCATGTACATGCTCTGAGTCAAGTGGTGTTCGGAATCTAAAGCGTTCATTTTACTTAGCTCTGAAGGCAAAAAAACGTTCTAGTGTGAATAGTGTCCTTATCTGACAACTTTTTTTCTCTTTAATGAAGGGTCTCGACCGGTCATAATGCCGAGTGGTTGGAAGTTCTCAATGCCCGGCCGAGGACGCCCCTATTGGCATGGCTCATTAAGGCAAAGATCATGCCCCGTTTTTTATGGGATATGATCAGTGATTTTGATTCCCCACCCGCGCATAACGTTGTGAGGGTACCGGCAAGTGAAGAAGCCCACGGCGTGAAAACATGAATCCTTCGCTCTTCCATGGCCTATAAAGAGGGGGACTGCTGTAGTTAGCATATTACGCCTTCTTCCACCTCTGCTGCTACTTGCGCAATCCTCTAGTGCTCCAGCGCCCTGTCTTTCTACTCTGCGGCGAATTCCATCCTTCCCTCCCCAGCCATGGCCGGATCCGGTGCAAACGGCAAGTGGGACGCCTCCGTCATCACCAACAACGACATCTTGGAGCTGAAGTGGGCCGGCTACTTGTCGCTCGACATCACTCATCGGGCCCCTGAAGAGGGTCATCTCATCCCCACGCCCAAGACGGGAAAGTGGGTCGTATTCCTCCTGCATTTTATCCGGGGGCTTGGATTTCCTCTACACCACTTTGTGAGGGGGTTGATGTTCTTCTACGTGCTAGATTTATATGATCTAGCCCCCAACTCCCTCTTCCACATCTTGGCCTTCATTATTGTCTGCGAGGCCCTCCTCCGAGTCTAGCCACACTTTGGCCTATGGCTAAAGGTGTTCAACGTCAAGCCCAAGGTGGTTGGCGGTGCCCAGGCGGAATGTAGTGGGGCCATGATCAGCAAGCTGAAACAGGTCCAGTGGCCAGAGGGCAGGTTCATTGACACTGTCAAGGTGTGGCTAAAAGAATGGTTCTACATCACCGAACCAAGGGATGCTGCCCGAACGGCGGCTCCCGAATTCAGTTCCGGACTGCCGACGAGATTGGCCTCATGGACTACAAAAAGTACGCACTGGGGGTCCACTACTAACAAGAAGCTACTGCAGAAGCGCGTCATCAACATGATGGATACCGACACCAAGCTGACCAACGTGGTCCGAATAATGCTCAAGCACCGGATCCTCCATTGCCAGCAAAGGGCCAACCCGATGTGGGCGTACAAGTCTGAAGATCCGGCCACTCGTGCTGTACCTCTTCGGCACAACCCACGACAAGGTTTGGGGTCTACTGTTCAAGCCTCAAGAGGTGTGGGACACACTGGCCGAGGAGGAGGACGTCGGCCTCGATGATGTGAACCCCCCGAGGGAGGTGAGTAGTCTTCAACTTGACATGTGTTCGGATAATCATACCGTGCATGATTTGGTCTAAGCCTCCCTCTGCGGATTGTTGCAGGGCTGGCTCAGAAAGGCTGAGAAGATCAGCAGTCCGTCGCTGCTGTCCGAAGAGCCCTGATCAGCCCAGCTAGAGAGTCTGTTGGTCGTGGTGCCTTACAAGGTGCCCGGCCAGAAGGGCAAGAAGAATAAGGATGTACCGGAGGTCATGGAGGGCCTCTGCCAAAGAGCTCGTCCAGACACCAGTCCGGAGACACCGTAGCCCCGATTGCTCAGGACGGGGATGGAGACGAGGACGAGGAGGAAAGTGCCTCCTCGCACTCCAAGAAGAGGGTGGTGTCCGAAGGAAACGAGGAGGTACAACCCCCTCAGGCCCCGAATTGGCAATGTCGGCCTAACATGATTCTACCTGATAGCTCGGACTCTAATGAGGAGTCTGAAGCATCAAAAATGGTTCTGGAGAGGGAACCTAGCATCAAGCCCTCACTTGTCATGTATATTCCTTGGCTGTTTTAATTGCTTACTTTCTAATAGTCCCTTACAAATGGAGACTAACTTTCTGGTGTCACAGCCCACCACGTGGCCACCCACCGAGCCGACCTCAGAGGGGACATCTTCGCTCGCCGAGCTGGCAGACAGCGGATCGGCATTGCGCTCCACACCTCCCCTGATTCCTGAAGAAATCAGGCAGGTGTTGTCCTGAAGGACCCTTCCCCGACCGAACACGGGGAAGGAGGATGAAGTGGTCATGGTTGAGGCTGACACCTCGGTCACCAAGGACCAGGAGGGTGAGCCCCCTGGCGAATGCGGGAGGGGAGTCCGGACCATCCAGACCCCTCAGCCATCCGCACATGAGCGCCCAAGGCCCTCGAAGGTGCCAGTTGCTACTTCCGATGGGGAAGGGGCTGAGGGCCCGATGCCCCCGCCGAACACCTCCAACCAGGCGGTAGCAGGATGGCCGGACGTGTTGCAGGAGTTGGTGAACAACTCTGTCATCATTGACAGGCACCGCACCCTTACGGGTGCGGTTTTACAAGGTGTTCGATCTATCCAATCTGGACTGAACAACGTTGTTTAAGGCTTGCTAACAGGCTTTGAGGTAAGCCAAGTAATACTCTTTTCCCGTAAAGTGGTTTTAGCTCTTTGTTTTAATGTTTGAGTAGGCCGTACGTATAACAGCTCCCGACACTCTGTAAGAATGACAAATAAACTTGCAAAGGCTCCAATTTCTATAGGCCAATATTTAAAGTAGTGTGAACTTTTTTATGTCACGGACATCTTGCATGGTCGCGGCTGCTAATGCGGCGACACTAGAGGAGATGGATCAGAAGCTCAAGCACTCGGAAGGAGAGCTTGACCATGTCAACAAGCGGCTTGATTAGGCGCAAAGTAAGCCCTTATTAAGCTGTATGATTTCTTATTGCCAGATACTTACTTTCTGGACTACATGCTAATCATATAATATGGGGATATTAAAGCTGCTACCATTGAGGTAGAGGGCTTGAAGGCGGCCTTGAAGAAGGCCGAGGCAGCCACACAAAAAGTGGTCACCGAAAAGGCGGTGGCCAAGCTTGAGAAGGCCAAGCTTGCTGGTGAGAAGCATGAGGCTCGAGTAGCCGAGGTGCAGGTGGAGCTAAAGGATGTCGTCAAGAAGTTTGAGGCCCTTGAGAAGAAGCAGAAGGAGCGGTCTTTTGAGCTATCAAGGTGGAGAAGGAGCTCCAGGAGGTGAGGACCGAAGTGCGAGGTGTCCGGGAAGAGCTCCGCCAAGTGGGGCAAATCGCAGATGGTAAGAAGTACTTACTGCAAAGTGTGTTTGCAGGCAACATGTTCTCCTTGCTGGCGTTGGTCTAGCACTCCACAGGCATTTTCGCCGAGCTTCTCAAGAGTACAGCTGCTGCGGTGGAACACTATGCGGCGTGGGAGGAGGCTTCAGAACGATGGCTCATCTGGTCGCAGTTCCAGGCACCCCAACACCCTCAGCTCCTCAGCAACCAAATAAAGCAGTTGATCGAGCTGCACTGGATGGCCGAACTAGCCTTGAAGGATCTTTATGTCTAGTTGTGGCCTAATGAGCCTATTCCGAATAGCTACTTTGGTTTGTGCAGAGGCTTCATGAAGCATTGCCTCGGATTAATACTGTAAAGCAATCTGCGTGCCTTGAGGGTGCGAGGCTATCCTCCGCGAAGACCATCGTGCATAGGCCGAAGATCAAGCTGATGGATATGGACGCTGGTCCTCCGCCGGTTGGAAAGGAGCACCGCCCCGAGCTGGTACTTCACCCAAGTTATGGAAGGTGCTCGGGCAATAGAGGGTCAGTGTTCAAAGGTTGTATTCTTTGAATGATTTTGTGTCCAGTTGCCATCCGAACATGTTGCTTTATTGTGTGGTCCATTTATATGTTCTGTATGTTACTGTTTAATTTTGACTATTGTGCGGGAGTTTTATTATTCTGAAAGTTACTAGTCGTCGACTGCAGCCCCAAAGTTAACAAGACGAGGGGTGTTTTGTCTCCACACTTTTATGCTTAGCCAATGTCTTATTTCCCAAAGGCAGTAGTGCGAGAGAGAGAGACCAAGCAATCAAACTATGCGGCTTTATTGCTTTCACATTGCCATAGGACCTTGACGGCGGGGACTAATGACTAGCCCCCAGGGTTTTGAAGTGTACAAGGGGGCCGAGGCCTGCCTGAGTGACCACTTGGTTTGTTCTAGGATGAAACCTGCATATAACACGGATAAATCGCCAATGATTTTTTAGTTGTAGCTCTTGTCATCGGATCGCTGACCAGTTCTCGCTTACTATAACGGTTAGTTTCCGGCTTTCTCCCCTGAGGTACTTAACTGAACTAACCAGAAGTACAATCACATGGGTTCTCCCTTTGCATTCTTAGCTGAACATGCGGAACGTAAGAAGGCAGGCACAGGAGCCGAGCAACCCAACTATTGACCCGAGACATAGTTCAGTACCGATGCATATAATGCAATATGCGAGACATCAAGCACACTACGAGAAGTGGTGTCATACTTGGTACATTAGGCTGATTGGAAAAAATCAAGCCCTCGGTCGATTAGCCGAGTTGTATTTACTACGCATTGTGTGCGTACATAGTTGTTCAAAGAGTAGAAAAAGGAAAAGGAGAAAGAAATGCCGGATGATTCTGATGCCTTAACACTGTAAAAGGTGTTTTTAACTTCCATAAGCTCTGGACGTCTATGCGTACAATTCGAACTGTTGTGGCGTTTTACAATAATTGAGAAACGAAATTTAACAGAGAAAGGTCTACATAGGGCCTTGATTCAGGGGTTGAAGCCACAACTGTGCCCTGCTGCACGTCTGTGCCTTTACTTCTGCACGATGGACGGGTTTGAGTTGGTCATCCATGAACATCGTGTGCGGGCGAGGGATGCCTCTGGTAGGGACTTTAAGATGTAGCCCTGCCGAATATAGCTTATGTTGAGCGAGTCCGGAATCACATCCATGGTTGTTAAGAACGTAGGGATGTTGAAGTTCGGTTGAGCCGAATACATGGGGATTTGGGTTCGATGTCAGTCCCCACAGCCGCCCATGGTATCTTGAGTGCGAAGTTATGCTGACGAGGCACGTAGCGCGCGACAGAGATGGGCATGCTGTGGGACGCGTGTCCCTATTTGCGGCGAACGCAGGCGGGCTCCCATGACGAGGATCGGGCTCGGGCCCATTTGTCCTTTAGTGCGGGCTAATACTTCAGTCCGTTGGCGATGGCTTGGTTTGCGGCTGCCAGAGCCACGGCGTGTTCCTCTGTCTGAAGTGAGCGCTCTGGGTTGCCATTGATTGTTATGATGCCATAGGGACCAGGAATCTTCAGCTTGAGGTAGGAGTAATGCGGGACAACATTAAATTTGTCGAATGTCATCGGGCCGAGGAGGGCATGGTAGCCATTACAGAATAGAGCAATATCGAAGATCAAATCTTCGCTTCGGAAGTTATGCGGTTAGCCGAACACCACTTCAAGAGTTACCGCCCCTGAGCATCGAGCTTCTATGCCTGGAATACCCCCCTTAAAAGAGGTGTTGCTGGGTTTGATCCTTGACGGATCGATCCCCATTTTTCTCACTGTGTCTGCATAGATTACACAGAGGCTGCTGTCGGTGTCAAAACTGGCGGATCTCGAGTAGGGGGTCCCGAAATGTGCGTCTAAGGTCGATGGTAACAGGGGACAGGGGACACGATGTTTACCCAGGTTTGGGCCCTCTCTATGGAGGTAATACCCTAGGTCCTGCTTGATTGATGTTGATGAATACGAGTATTACAAGAGTTGATCTACCTCGAGATCGTAATGGCTAAACCCTAGAGGTCTAGCTTGTATGGCTATGGTAATGAATATTCGGCCTATTTATGGACCTATCCCTCCGGTTTATATAGACACGGGAGGGATCTAGGGTTACACAAGGTTGGTTACAAAGAAAGGAATCTACATATTTGATCGCCAAGCTTGCCTTCCACGCCAAGGAAAGTCCCATCCGGACACGGGTGCAGTCTTCTGTCTTCGTATCTTCATAGCCCATCAGTCCCCCCCATGTCTAACAGGCCGGATGCCCGAGGACCCCTTAGTCCAGGACTCTCTCAGTAGCCCCCGAACCAGTCTTCAATGACGAGGTGTTCGGCACATAGATTATCTTCGGCATTGCAACGCGGGTTCCTCCATCGATGACTTCCGAGCAGTGTGTTCGGCTTTCCATTTAATGTTGTACCCCTAGGCTTCTGTGCATCAAAAACTTCAGTTTCCATGTGTCGGCTGAATGCGAGAGGCCAGGGTACTTTTGCATATACCACCCCGATTGTATCATAGAGGTGCCTATTTAAAGAGAATAGATCTCAGATCCATTCCACACCCCGCGGAAAGTCCTCAGAGCTTGCTAAGAAAAACCACCCCAACATGGCTAGCGCTCCCAGCACTTCCTCTCATCCCCATGGCTTCAAAAAGGGTGATTGGAAGAGATGTTACGTATCCCATAGTCAGCTGGCGAAGCCGCAAACACAGGGCTTTCTTCCCCCCGCGTACTTGGTTCCCGTACGAGCAGGGATGACGTCTTTCAAGGGCGGGGCTCAAACGGAGAACTTCCCCAATCCGTCCAGGGGAGAACGACTATGCTTCGTCCCCTTCTTGGTAAGAGGTGTCTGATTTCCGATCCATCCCTTCCTCCGAGGTCTGCTAGAGTATTATGGCCTCCAACTGCATTATCTCACTCCCGCTTCTATCCTTCATATTGCGGGTTAAGTCGCTCTATGCGAGCTATTCCTGGGCTGTGAGGCCCATTTCGATTTATGGAGAAGATTGTTCTGCCTCGTCCCTCGTAATCAAGGTGGGTCAATTTTTGAAGTGGGAGGCGACGAAGTGTGGCGCATCGCTGGGACCGGATACCTGTCCGGCATGCCGAAGAAAGCTTCCGAAGAGTGGCCTTCCGAATGATTCTACATCGATGACGTCGCTCTACCCGACCCCGTCCATATGGGCCTCCCCAAGTTTTCAAGTGCTCCGCTGAAAAAACGCCATAGCTGGTGAGGGAGTCCTGGATTAGGGGGTATCCGGACAGCCGGATTATATCCTTTGGCCAGACTATTGGACTATGAAGATACAAGATTGAAGACTTCATCTCGTGTCCGGATAGGACTCTACTTGGCGTGGAAGGAAAGCTAGGCAATACGGATATGTATATCTCCTCCTTTGTAACCGACCTCGTGTAACCCTAACCCTTTCCGGTGTCTATATAAACCGGAGGGTTTTAGTCTGTAGAAGAACATGCAATCATACCATAGGCTAGCTTCTAGGGTTTAGCCTCTCCGATCTCGTGGTAGATCAACTCTTGTAATACTCATATCATCAAGAATAAATCAAGAAGGACGTAGGGTTTTACCTCCATCAAGAGGGCCCGAACCTGGGTAAAACATCGTGTCCCCTGCCTCCTACTACCATCTGCCTTAGACGCATAGTTCGGGAGCCCCTACCCAAGATCCGCCGGTTTTGACACCGACATTGGTGCTTTCATTGAGAGTTCCTCTGTGACGTCGCCGTAAGGAAGTATGCCCCGTCTCGTTGTTAAAAGCAACATTACCGCCGGGGGAGCTCTGGCTGTCGGCCAAACTCTCCGGCTAGGCAACTTCATCATGACTGCCCGTTCGGCCGCTGCACCGACGATGACTTCTCGGGTCATCAAAAACAGCTTCCACGTCGGCTCGGAAGTCGCCGAGCAGATGGATCCAATGGAGCTCTCTTCCCTAAAAAAACTCTTGGATTGCATCGCCGCCTTGGGAGTCGCTACAGACTATGATCGGATTGTGCTTAAACCCGATCAATGGGAGATTAAATCTCCATCGGTCACCCATCACATTGCAGTGGTGGAGGAACAATGCGGCAACTCTTCCTCTATTTTGAGGACTAAGTATGTCCGGATTCCTGAGCTCTCCGAGCCGGATACCCGCTTACGGGAGGACATCACCCAAGCCCTGAACCTAGAATCAGGGAGCGGGCCAGACATATCGGGTAACACTCCGGAACCTGAACTTCCAAGATTGGAAACTCCTCGGCCCCTGCGTCTTAGATCGGGCAGGGGTTTGGACTCAAATAAAACCACCCACCCAGACATAAACGATCATTCCCACATCAGGCAAGAGCCCCATGAAATAGTACATCATTATTGGGCCAGATTCCTCCTTGTGATGAACAAGGTTAAGGACTGTCGCGAGGAAGATGCAGTCTCACTTTTCTGCAATAATTGCACGAATAAGGGAATCCTTAATCATAAGTCGCCATGACATATCACGCTTCACTGACTTGGCATCCATAGTACAAAAGTACTGTGCGATGGAAAACGCCTGGAAAACCGGAACAAAATTTTGGGATAATCCGGCTCCGAATACACACCAAGTCCGAAGTAAAAGGGTGCACTATCGTAAGACACCCGAGCTAGTTGCAAAGAAACAAAAATCCTCTACAGGGCATGGAACCGTACTGGAGGGATGGCTTAACGGACCCTACAAAATTCATAGTACAACGGATACAATACCAACGCACAGCCTTAGAGCATGTTGGATACTCCGGCAGGTAGCCAAAAGTGGTGAGGATCTTCTTATCCCAAATGCCATAGAGCACCATCCCATGGATAACAGTATGGTGTTAACAGTCTTTGAGGCCTTTGCGTCAAATAATAGGCGCAAGCGAACACTCCGCAGCATGGCTGAAATCTGCCATGTAGCAGCAATAAATCCATGGACTGACATGGCTATTACCTTCAATGCCAGTGATGAACCTAAATTTCGAACAGCCCGAGCACCAGTCGCACTGGTCCTTAGTCCAATTGTGGACGGCTTTCGACTCACCAAAGTACTCATGGACGGCGGCAGCGGATTAGACCTCATCTATGAGGAAACTCTTCAAAAAATGGAAATAGACTGGAACCGCATTGAGCAAAGTAGCACAACCATCAGGGGAATCGTACCCAGTCGGGAGGCACGATGCGCTGGGAAAATCACACTAGATGTGGTATTCGGCACGCCAGAGAATTATAGGTCCGAAGAAATTACATTTCAAGTGGCCCCGTTCAGCAGTGGATACCACGCCCTTTTAGGACGTGAGGCATTCAGGATCTTCCAAGCCGTACCCCATTATGGGTACATGAAGCTCAAAATGACCGGGCCCAACGGAATCATCACCCTCGCCAGTGATCCGGACACAGCACTCCGCGCCGAAAACAAAACAGCCGCACTGGCCCTCGAGGCATTATCTGAAGCTCTCTTGGCCGAGGAATTAACCACGCTACGCTCCAAAGTGGACAGGGCCGACGTGATAGTCGATAAGAGATCCAAGTCCACCTCTTTTAAACCAGCAGATGAAATAGTCAAATTCCAACTCCACCTAACGGACCCCACAAAAACAGCCTCCATCGGGGCACAGTTAAACCCCGTCGTTGACGCCACACTACGAGAGTTCCTGCGCGAGAATTGGTCCATATTCGCCTGGCACCCCTGAGGCATGCCAGGAATTCCACGCAGGCTGGCCGAGCATAGCCTCAATATCCTAAAGGGATTCAAGCCGGTCAAGCAAGCTCTTTGGCGTTTCTCCGAACCTAAGAGATAGGCCATGGGAGAGGAACTAGCCAAGTTATTGGAGGCCGGATTCATCAGAGAGATAAAACACCCGGACTGGCTAGCAAACCTGGTGATGGTACCAAAGAAGGATAAATCCTGGTGCCTTTGTGTCGATTTCAAGGACCTCAATAAAGCTTGCCCAAAGGATCCCTTCCCCCTCCCCCGCATCGATCAAATTATCGATGCTACTGCAGGACACGAGTCATTATGTTTCCTCGACGCATACTCCGGTTACCACCAAATCAAGATGGCGGAGTCCGACCAAGCCGCAACGGTATTCATCACACCATACGGTCCCCTCTATTTCAACACAATGCCTTTTGGGCTCAAAAACGCCGACGCAACATATCAGCGCATGATTCAGAGATGTCTGAAGAAACAAATTGGAAAAACAGTAGAGGCATATGTAGATGATGTGGTCGTCAAAACCAAACTCGTCGACTCTTTGATAGATGACTTGAGGCTCACATTCAACAACCTCCGAACATACGACATCAAGCTCAATCCGGAAAAATGCATTTCCGGCGTACCAGCCGGAAAGCTCCTGGGTTTCATTGTCTCCAGTAGAGGTATTGAAGCTAATCCGGCCAAAATCCGAGCTTTATCACAGTTGGCTACCCCAACAGACCTCAAACAAATCCAGATGTTAACTGGATGCGTGGCGGCTCTAGGCCGCTTTATCTCCCGCTTAGGAGAAAAAGCTTTACCCCTTTATCACCTCCTTCGGTGCACTGAACACTTTGAGTGGACGGACGCTGCCACAGCCGGATTGGAAGAAATAAAGGCCATTCTGGCAACCAACCCAATCCTGGCCGTGCCAAACATCGGCGAACCTATGTTGTTGTACATTGCGGCAACTCATCAAGTTGTAAGCGCAGTGCTCGTCGTTGAACGAGAAGCTGACGGACATAAATTCCCTCTTCAAAAGCCGGTATACTATGTATCCACTGTCCTCACTCCATGCAAATCAGGGTACCCACATTATCAAAAGATAGCCTATGCGGTATTCATGGCATCCCGGAAGCTACGACACTACTTTCAAGAGTGTTCGATTACAGTAGCCTCGGAAGTGCCACTTAATGATATTATAAACAACCGTGACGCTACGGGCCAGATTGCTAAATGGGCCATGGAGCTCCTCCCGTTCGACATAACATACAAACCTCGACGAGCCATTAAGTCGCATGTATTGGCCGATTTTGTCGCCGAATGGACGGAGGCCGAACTCCCTAAAGAGTACGGCGCATACTCCAATTGGATCATGCACTTCGACGGTTCTAAAATGCTATCTGGTCTAGGGACTGGCGTCGTCCTGACGTCTCCAACCGGAGATACCGTTCAGTACGTACTACAAATATTGTATATAGACTCCAACAACGCAGCCAAATACGAAGCTCTGTTGCATGGTCTTCGGATGGCAGTCTCCATGGGCATTCAACGCCTGGAGGTGCGTGAGGATTCAAACCTTGCAATATCCCAAATAAATTGAGACTTTGACGCCAAGCATCCGAAAATGGCGGCCTACCAAAACGCCATCCTAAAAATGTTAGCTCGGTTTGAGGAGCTCGAATTTCACCATGTGGCTCGGGAAAACAATCAAGCGGCGGATATCCTCGCCCGCACCGGCGCAAAACACCATGCGGTCCCCCCCAACATATTTCTGGAAAGGTTGTTCAAGCCATCCGTAGTATGGGAAGGGGACACCGGTAACAATAGTCCGGACCCGGCCAAAATGCCCGATACCGAACACTCTGACACAATCGGAGGCTTCGCCACCGAAATAACACCTTCAGCCCACATAATAATGGCCATTATAGCCCCATGGACAAAACCATTCCTGGCCTACCTAACTAGGCAGGAACTTCCGGAGGACCAAAATGAGGCACGTTGCATAGTGCGGCGATCTAAGGCCTACAGGGTCCACGAGGGAGAATTGTATAAAAAAGCACTACCGGAGTCCTTCAAAGGTGCATCTTGCTACCTCTTGAGCTTGCGTTGGATTTCCCCGAAGAGGAAGGGATGATGCAGCAGAGTAGCGTAAGTATTTCCCTCAGTTTTTGAGAACCAAGGTATCAATCCAATAGGAGGCCACGCTCAAGTCCCTCGTACCTGCACAAAACGATAACTACTCGCAACCCACGCGATTAGGGGTTGTCAATCCCTTAACGGTCACTTACGAGAGTGAGATCTGATAGATATAATATTTTTGGTATTTTTGGTATAAAGATGCAAGTGAAAAGTAAGAGGCAAAGTAAAAAGCAAAGCAAGATTAAAGTGATGGAGATTGATATGATGAGAATAGACCCGGGGGCCATAGGTTTCACTAGTGGCTTCTCTCAAGAGCATAAGTATTCTACGGTAGGTGAACAAATTACTGTTGAGCAATTGACAGAATTGAGCATAGTTATGAGAATATCTAGGCATGATCATCTATATAGGCATCACGTCCGTGACAAGTAGACCGAAACGATTCTGCATCTACTACTATTACTCCACTCATCGACCGCTATCCAGCATGCATCTAGTGTATTCAGTTAAAAACAGAGTAACGCTTTAAGCAAGATGACATGATGTAGAGAGATAAATTCATGCAATATGAAATAAACCCCATCTTGTTATCCTCGATGGCAACGATGCAATACGTGTCTTGCTGCCCCTTCTATCACTGGGAAAGGACACTGCAAGATCGAACCCAAAGCTAAGCACTTCTCCCATGGAAAGAACTACCAATCTAGTTGGCCAAACCAAATGGATAATTCGAAGAGACTTGCAAAGATAACCAATCATACATAAAAGAATTCATAGAAGATTCAAATATTATTCATAGATAGACTTGATCATAAACCCACAATTCATCGGTCTCAACAAACACACCACAAAAAGAAGATTACATCGAATAGATCTCCATGAGTGAGGGGGAGAACTTTGTATTGAGATCCAAAAAGAGAGAAGACTATGGACCCGAACGTCTGAGGTAAACTACTCACACTTCATCGGAGGGGCTATGATGATGTAGAAGCCCTCTGTGATAACGGCCCTCTCCGGCGGAGCTTCAAAACAGGCCCCAAGATGGGATCTCGTGGATACAGAAAGTTCTGGCAGTGGAATTAGGTTTTTGGCTCCTGTTCTAATCGTTTGGGGGTATGTAGGTATATATAGGAGGAAGAAGTACATCGGTGGAGCTCCGAGGGGCCCACGAGGCAGGGGGCGCGCCCTAGGGGGGGCTCCCCCCACCCTCGTGACCGCCTCTCTGATGCCTTGGCATAGGGTCCAAGTCTCCTGGATCACGTTCGGTGAGAAAATCACGTTCCCGAAGGTTTCATTCCGTTTGGACTCCGTTTGATATTTCGTTTCTTCGAAACACTAAAATAGGCAAAAAAAAACAGCAATTTTGGGCTGGGCCTCCGGTTAATAGGTTAGTCCCAAAAATAATATAAAAGTGGAAAATAAAGCCCAATATAGTCCAAAACAGTAGATAATATAGCATGGAGCAATCAAAAATTATAGATACGTTGGAGACATATCACATCTCCTAAGAGGAAGGGCGGAACCTTTTGGCAGAAATCCACGCCGGACTCGGCGGTCACCACGCCGCAGCCTGGGCTCTCGTAAGCAAGGCCTTCCGTATAGGATTCTATTGGCCAACGGCCCAGGCAGATGCACAGGACTTTGTCCAACATTGCGCCGGTTGCCAGCTCTTTGCAAATCAGAGCCACATGCCACCCACCGCCCTCCAAGCAATCCCCATCACGTGGCCCTTCGCAGTCTAGGGGCTTGACATGGTTGGACAACTTAAAGGGGGAACCCACAAGAAAAAATACTTACTGGTCATGGTGGATAAATTCACCAAATGGATAGAGGCCAAACCTGTTAAAACAGTCGAATCCGGACTGGTGATAGACTTCATATCTGGGGTCGTACACCGTTATGGCGTCCCCCACAGCATCGTCACTGACAACGGCACAAACTTCACAGCCGATGAGGTAAAACTCTAGTGCAGCAAAATGGGCATCAAGCTCGATTATGCTTCAGTCTATCACCCACAAACCAACGGCCAAGTCGAGCAAGCAAACGGTCTTATAATGAGCGGCATTAAACCCAGATTAGTGTTTTCCTTAACGGAGTCTAACACACACTGGGTAGAGGAGCTCGACTCCGTACTCCGGGGGCTGCGGACCACGCCGAATCGTAGTACCGGATATACACCGTTCTTTATGGTGTACGGCGCAGAGGCACTCTTGTCCTGTGACATAATTCATGACTCACGTCGAGTGCGCATGTACGAAGAAAGAGAAGCCGAGCTCGATCGACAGGACAGTCTGGACACCCTGGAGGAGGAGCGCGACGTAGCCAAAGCCCGTTCCGCATTTTATTAGCAACAGGCTCGCAGATACGAAAGCAGAAAAGTACGGGCCAAAACTTATAATGTTGGCGAACTAGTTCTACGACTGCCGAATAAGAAAAAGAACAAGCTCGAGCCCAAATGGGAAGGTCCCTTCATTATTGACCAAGTTCTGACTGGTGGAGCGTACCAACTGCGGGATGCATCGACTAGTCGACTCGAGCCGAACCCATGGAACGCGGCCAGGCTCCGAAGATTCTACGGCTAGCACCGGACTCCATGTTTGTCCCCTCCCTTTGTCTATTTATTGCATATACCTATCTGTCTTGTTTTTCTTTCTTCCTTTCTTTTATTCTTTCTCTAGGCCTTCAAGGGCCAACTTGTGCCTCGCTTGCACATTATAGATGCGCTAGCGGCGCTCATTATACGTGGGGGCTTCTTTCACAGAAGCTTAATTATTTATCTGGCCCTCAGACCCCGCACATGTGTCATGCTTCCGCATGTACCTTTTTTCGCCATTATATGCATCGATATGACTTAAGTTTTGGCCAAGCTGGGTTGCCTGGCTCTTGTATTTATGCCCTACGTTCCCGTTAATTCGGCTAGGGCATAAGGGGAGCACCTTTGTGATTGTTACTGCCGGGTCAGCCGGATGTGTACCTCAGACTGGGTGAAGCCGAAAGCTAGCGTTCTTAAGGGAATATTCAGTCGGTGAAAAAAAGATGTATTTTATTTATTGTCCATATCTGCCCCCAGATGTTTTTCCTGCGTTTCCTATCGCAGTGCGGACATGCACTTTAGGGCATGCTTACCTAGGGAAAGGAACCCTTAACGAAACTATTCTCCCTGGAAGATGTTTCTTACTACCCATGTAATATAACATAACTAGTTGGGCACTTGTCTATTAAAGCACTAATGACCCCTACGCCTGGTCTCCACGCATACCCTGGTTCTTATATAACTAAGCGAGTATTCGGATACACTCCGGACTATCGGGTACCGAGGTTGAAGCGAAAAAGTCCGCCAAGACAAATGATCTACAATCTGGCTAGAAGGCATTGTACATGTCACTTTAATTACATAGTCATGTAGACTAACTAAATTCCTATTCTATACCATCCAACAGGCGGTCTAGCTTATAATCCTATTGGGAATACTTCGCGGCTAATTCTACTTGCCCATAAACTAAGCTAACGGGGATCTCTTTTCCGTCGAGCCCCACAGGTCTGACCTCGGCCATGTGATTTGGGTCTGCCTTGGTATACCGTGTCTTCACCATGGCCCAGGCTTCTCTGGCACCCTATCGGCAGGCCTATATCTTCCATAATCGGAAGCGCCGCCGTGCACCCTTGAGCTTCTCCGTAAGCTCTACAAAGCACTCTGGCAGGGAGACGGATGGCCAGAAGGCCCCGGCAACACCTTGCATCACCTGCCGAACTTTTTCGTGCAGATGTGAGAGCTCGGATAGAAGATCATCCGCAGACCCGGACATTTCCTTCGCGGGACGACCCGTCAGCATACCTACAGACATAACATTGTTAGTTGGCTTCTTCGCCGAACTCCTTAAAAATGATTCGTTCAAGCAATTACTGAAAATGTCGCGCCGAAGCCGCTTATTCTCCTTCTCGGAGTCTGCAAGCTGGGCTCGAACGTCTTTTAGTTCCACGCTCAGCTTGTTATTGGCGTCTTGGAGATCGTTTTTCTCCCGCCTAACCTCAGTCAGCACGCGTTTGCTAGCCTCTAGCTGTCACATAACATGCTGGTCCTCCCGATTTTCTCCGGATTCATCTGCAACATCTATTGTTAGATCTACAGCCACGCCACACACTATATGGTAAACATCATTCTTTCAAGTAAATGTTACTAGCGGGTGACTTTTTCGGTTCCTGCAATGCGGCAACAGCGGCCCGCAGTTGGGTCTTGCATTCCTCTAGCTCCTATGACAGCCTAGTATTCTTCTCTGTAAGAACCTGCACAATAAAGATGGTCCTTAAATCAGTTCTGCTAACTGTTTCAAGTCTCAGGGGCTGCTGATACATATAAATCATCAGATTTACTTACCCGTACATCCTTTACATACTGATTCGTGGCTCTGGCTAGACCATCTTGAGCAGCTCGGAGGTACGCCTTTCCAGAATTGAAGGCATCAAATGCCTCTGGTGAGAAAGAAGCGTCGCGGAGTATGGCTCGGCGGCGCCTATGATTCATGGAGCTTTCCACTTTTGAGTTTGTAGCGGATAATCTATCCGCATCCTCTGTAGGGGGATTATCCGGCGCCCGCCCCATATTGGTTTCCGCCTCTATGTCCGGTCCTGGTGCCTGACTAGTGGAAGCGTGATTAGTAACATCGTCGGACATATTCCGGCGAGCATTTTTTCTGTTAAAGAAACACGGGCGTCATTATATTTCGAGAAAGACGACAACCATGGAGTGGGGGTTTTGCCATACCTTTGCGCGGGCATCTCCGTCCTGACCGCCTTCCTTTTTGGCCTACCCGGCCTTGGTGCCTCTTGTTGGCGAGTTGCTGCGGGTTCGGCAGGGCGCCCTGAAAGCCTTCCCTGTAAAAATGTCATGTGTATATGGTGGGTGAAGTTTCTAAAAGGGGATCCTAATTTTTGGAGTTGGGATTTTTGGTTTTTCTTACGTGCGATGCAGGGAGCAGTCCGGGATAGTCGGCCGTAGTGGCCACCATGGCACCATCGCAACTTAACTGATAGAACTGCCGGTCTATCAGCTCCACGAATATAACCGGATCTTCTTCAAGTCTGGAGTCGAGGGCCCGGTCAGGGTCCTCTGGTTGTGGAGAAGGGCTGCTGACCTCCTTTATGGCTTTTCGCAGTTCCTGCCGCAAAGTGGCAAGGTGAATACTTACGAAAAAGAATGCGGGAGAAAAGGGAGTAGGGAGATATAACTTACCCAGCTTGGAGGATTGTACATGGAGAATCCATCCCGTGGCTTGATGCGGGTGAACTCCTCTTCCTCACCCTTGAACAATCCAGACAGAATTTTTGCTAAAGCGGCAGCATTGTCCGGACCCTAACGCCTGCAGCGGGTGGCGTCATCCGCCCCATTAAAACACCACAAGGGGTGTCCATGATATTGAAGAGGTTGCACTCCCTGCATTATGCAAATCAACATAACTTCGATTACTGTCAATCCTGATCGAGCCAGTGCTTTAATCCGGTTCATCAGATAGAGGACTTCTCCATTGTCTTCCACCTAGGGGCTCCGTGGGCGCCAACTTCGGCGTTTCTTCATAGGAGCATTGTTGAACTTAGGAAGACCCCGCCGAACAGGGTCCGGAAGGGGAACGTCCTCCATATGAAACCATTCTGAATGCCAGTCTTCGGACGACTTCTTCCGGGTACCGGACAGGTATCTGGTATCGGCGATGCGCTATATTTCGGCTCCGCCCACTTGATAAAGTGACCCCCTTTGTGTGCGAGGGACGAGGCAAAATAGCCTTTTCCACAGCTCGAAGTGAGCCTCGCAGCCCAGGAACAACTGCAAAGAGCAACATAGCCGGCGATATGTAGGATGGAGGCAGGGGTGAAATTGTGTAATTGGAGGCCATAGAACTCCATGAGCCCGCGGAGGAACGGATGAATTGGAAATCCGAGTCCCCTTAATAAATAGGGAACAAGGCATACCCGTTCCACCATAGAGGGGCAGGGAAAGCTCTCCGCTTGCTCCCCGCCATTGTAGGTGGCAAGCCCGGCTCTAACGGACCATATAAGCCGGAGGGAGAAATCCCTTAGTCTGCAGTTCGACTAATCGACTGTGCGGGACTGAACACCTCTCCCAATCATCGGGCTTAGGGCTACGGGGGCGGGAGGAGGAGCTGCGGAGGTCGGCCATGCGGGAATGGATCTTTCCGAAATGCGCTCTGATGGATTCTTGCTGGGGGAGGATGGTGTGGATTGGATCTAAGGATCCCCATGCCTTTAATAGACAATTTATTTATCTGGCTAGGGAGGTGAATGTAAAAACTCCCTGCCGCCTAATATTCATTCGACGCATGGGAGATATCCCTTATTGGGCACAGAAGCCAAGAGGTCCAAACATTTATGGGACCGGACACTGCTTTACAAACGTTCGGAAGATGGAGAAGAACCTGCCTTGCAATGCCGAAGACAACTATGCGCCGGACTCATCGTCATTGAAGCCTGGTTCGGGGGCTACTGAGGGAGTCATGGATTAGGGGGTATCCGGACAGCCGGATTATATCCTTTGACCGGACTGTTGGACTATGAAGATACAAGATTGAAGACTTCGTCTCGTGTTCAGATAGGACTCTACTTGGCGTGGAAGGCAAGCTAGGCAATACAGATATGTATATCTCCTCCTTTGTAACCGATCTCGTGTAACCCTAGCCCTTTCCGGTGTCTAGATAAATTGGAGGGTTTTAGTCCGTAGAAGAACATACAATCATACCATAGGCTAGCTTCTAGGGTTTAGCCTCTCCGATCTTGTGGTAGATCAACTCTTGTAATACTCATATCATCAAGAATAAATCAAGCAGGGCGTAGGGTTTTACCTCCATCAAGAGGGCCCGAACCTGGGTAAAACATCGTGTCCCCTGCCTCCTGTTACCATGCGCCTTAGATGCACAGTTCGGGACCCCCTACCCGAGATCCGCCGGTTTTGACACCGACAGCTGGCATCCTCAGAGCCTCGAGGAAGAGGATAGTGCAGACATCAACCTGCTGCTGGGCAAAATTAAGACGCTTGCCCAGTCCGGATTGTCAATAGTCGAGGTAATGGCGACCTCTATACCGCGGGGGGTCCAGCCACTCCAATACAGAGGGCTGCCCATGTGGCATTATAACAGGGAAGACGATGCCTCACGCTATGGTCGGAAGGGCCTGAAGACCCCCGCCGCCCTGGCCAAAATATTGGCCGAGCTGTATAAAGGGGAGAAAGAGGAGTTCACCCGTCCGAAGACCCCCGCCGCCCCTGGCCAAAATACTGGCCGAGCTGTATAAAGGGGAGAAAGAGGAGTTCACCCGTCTCCAACATCGGACGGATTTTCCATGTATAATCCTCCCAGCTGGGTAAGCTTCAGCTCCACCATTTTACTCTTGTCCCTGAATCATTCTTGACAGGCAGTACCTCATCCACTTATAACAGGAATGGCGAAAGGCTGTCGAGGGGATCCATGTCCCTGTTCCTCAGCCGGAGAATTGCAACCGGGAACTTGACCCTGGATATGAAGAGGATCCAGACATATTTGTGGAGCTCGAGGATGGAATATTCTATCAGATGAGCTATGATGGTACAGATGTACCCATCATCGCTGATTACCCCGGTCTCCTTCCTGCTCCACATGTAAGTAATCCGGAGATACCTTGTCCAAGAGAGTTTTCTCATTCCTCCTGACTCACCGCACTGTCCTGTACTCAAAAGGGGAGGCATTCGGCAGGCCATGCTCCCCCGGGGGCATCTCCGAAGAGAGCATCCCCACACCAGGCAAGCCTTCGAAGAGGAAAGCAAACGAAGATACGGTCGAGGCTTCATCAAAGAGGTATGAATTTGCAAATACGCACCTTGGCAGTCACATCCAACTATGACCTTTCCGTTTACCCTGTATCAGGAAAAAGGTGTGCAGACTATATCCGGGGGTCCTGCCGGTCATACTTCCCGCGGCTAGGATCCAGATCCTGTTGTGAAGATGGGGGCTGATGCGCGGGTGACGCCAGACTGTCCTCCAGCCGAGGATTCGGATGATGTATCCGTCACCAACTGGGAAGTGGAGAGCGCCATTAATCATCGGTGCCGCAGGGCCGTTTTACAATACCCTGGTTTTTCATAAGAGGCATTTAACACCTTCATCTCGGTTGATGCATATATCCGAACTGCTCGAGACGGGCTTAATAGAGCTACAAAGCAGCATCTAAAAGATATGTAGGTAAGCGTATATTTAATAAGCATACACCAGTAGCCCCCGAGACTTAAAGTAGTTGATACAACTGATTTAAGGATCAATGTATAACCAGGTTCTTATAGAGAAGAACACCCTGTTAGCTCAGGAACTAGCAAAGTGTCAAAGCCATCTAACTGCTGCCAATGCCGAACTGGATAAATCCAAGAAGGCATCCCCTAGTAATGTTTCCCTCCATCGAGAAAACATACACTAATAATGCTAACCTGGTTGCTTACCTTTTTATCGGATCATTAGACCAACTGCAAGAATAGCTGGACGTTGCTCGAAGCGGAGAACATGGAGCCAAAAACCTGCTAGCAGCGGGTGAGCGTGTGCTAATAGAAGTCATTCAGGAGAAAAACAAGCTCCAGGAAGCAAACACCCAAATGCGCAAAGAACTGAAAGATGTACGGGCACAGCTGGCAGACTCCGTGAAGGAGAACAAAAAGCTTTGATGCGGCATATTCAGTATGTTGCCAAATTTATCTGTTGACATTTTGGGCATAAAATTAGTTGATATAGCTATGATTGCAGGTATGTTGATGGGCCATCCCGAAGAGGAGGTGTCCGGATCAGCAAGTGATCTTCTGCAAGGGTTGTCGCAGTTGCACGAGCAAGCTCGACAGGCAGTGCAGAGTGTAGCCAAGGCCTTATGGCCATCTGCCTCTCCTCCAGGGAGTATGGAGAAGCTTGTAGAGCTGTTCAAGGGAGCGCGGCGGCGTATCCAACTGTGGAAGATATCGGCTTGCCGAGAGGGTGCTGGAGAGGCCTAGGCCATGGTAAAAACGCGGTATACCAAGCTGGATCCGAATCACATGGCCCGGGTCGGACCGCTAGGGTCAAATGGGGAAGAAATTCCCGTTAGTTTAGTATATGACCAAGTGGAGGCGGCCGCTAGATATTCCCAACAGGATTGTAAGTTAGACCGCCTATTGGACGGTATAGTGGATGCAGTCTTTAAGTCCTAAGTGACTATGTACTTTCCTTCTAGCTGGATAATAATAACAATTGTCATGGTCGACCTTTTCACTTCGACCTCTGGACCCGAAGGTGCGGAGTGTTTCCGAATACCCTAACGGTAGAATATACCGGGGTATGCATGGGAACCAGGGGTAGGGGTCATAGTTGCCTGAACAGAAAATGTGTATCCGGCTAGTTATGTTATATTACATTATGTAAGAAACATCTTCCAGAGAGAATAGTTCCGTTAAGGGTTCCTTTCCCTGGGTGTGCATGCGTTTAATGTGCATGTCCGAACTGTGATTGAAAAAATCATGGAGTAAGTAACTTCTGGGGTTTCACAATGGAGTGAATGCAGAAACCTCTTTAATTCGCCGACTGAATATTCCCTTAAGAATGCTAGCTTTCGGCTTCACCCAGTCTGAGGTACACATCTGGATGACCCGGCAGTAACAATCGCAGAGGTGCTCCCTTTATGTCATAGCCGAACTAACGGGAACGTAGGGCATAAGCAAAGGAGCCAGGCAACCCAGCTTGGCCAAAACTTAAGTCATATCGATGCATATAATGGCGAAGAAAAGGTACATATGAAAAAATGCATATGTGGTGAGCTTGATGCTCGAAGAATAATAGCAAGCTTCTGTACGAGAAGCCCTAGTTATAATGAACATACATATGTGGATATGCGCATCAGGGGAGGATGATCTAGCCATACTAAAGCCGTAGGGCTAAAGAGAAAAATGAAAAAAAGATAAAAAAACGAAAAGAGAGAAAAAATAACGTTAATAACAGGAGGAAGGATACGAACACAGAGATCGGCGCTATGCATAAAATCGTCAGAGTCTGGCCACATTCCAGGGGTTTGGCTCCAGGTGATTGTCTGACACATCACGCAGGCGGTACGCTCCTCCGGTGAGAACTTCGTCAATTATGAAGGGACCCTCCCACCTGGGCTTGAGTTTGTCCTTTTTCTTCTCGAGCAGGCGTAGAACGAGTTCACCAACGTTATAAGTCTTGGCCCACACTTCTCTGTTGTGATACCTGTGAGCCTGCTGTTGATAAAATGCGGAACGGGCTTTTGCGACGTCGCGCTCCTCCTCCAGGGCATCTAAGTTGTCCTACCGATCAAGCTCGGCTTCTCTCTCTTCGTACATGCGCACTCGAGGTGAGTCATGGAAAATACCGTAGGGTAACACTGCTTCTGCACCGTACACCATGAAGAAAGGTGTATATCCAGTAGTGTGGTTGGGCGTGGTCTGCAGCCCCCAGAGTACGGAGTCAAGTTCCTCCACCAAGTGCTTGTCTGATTCTTTTAAAGACCGCACTAGTCTAGGTTTGATGCCACTCATAATAAGACCATTAGCCCGTTCGACTTGACCGTTTGTCTACGGGTGATAGACAGAGGCGTAATTGAGCATAATGCCCAGATTAGCACACCAGGTTTTCACTTCCTCAGCTGCGAAATTAGAGCCATTATCGGTGATTATGCTGTGTGGGACACCATAATGGTGTACCACGCCGGATATGAAGTCTATTACCGGCCTCGCTTCGGCCGTTTTGACTGGTTTGGCCTCTATCCACTTAGTGAATTTATCCACCGTCATTAGCAGATACTTGCTCTTATGGCTTCCTCCTTTAAGGGGTCCGACCATATCGAGTCCCCAGACCGCAAAAGGCCAACTGATGGGGATTGTTTGTAAGGCAGTGGGGGCATATGGCTTTGGTTGGAAAAGATTTGGCATCCAACGCAATGTCGGACAAGGTCATGTGCATCCGCTTGGGCCGTCGGCCAATAGAACCCAGTATGGAAGGCCTTGCTAACAGGGGCCCGAGCTGCGGCGTGGTGCCCGCCGAGACCGGCATGAATCTCAGCCAGGAGCTGCCGCCCCTCCTCCTCGGAGATACATCTTTGAAGGACTCGGGTAGCTCTTTTCTTATAGAGCTCTCCATCATGAACCTTGTAGGCCTTCGAACGATGGAAAATGCGGTGGGCCTCACTCTGGTCCTCAGGAAGCTCCTTCCTGTTAAGGTATGCCAGGAAGGGTTCGGTCCATGGGGCAATGACTTCCATGATGAGATGCGCCGACGATGTTATTTCAGTGGTTGAGCCTCCGATGATATTGGTGTTCTCGGAATCTGGGGTTATGTTCGGATCTGGACTAGTGTTGCCGTTTCCCCCCTGCCACACCACGGATGTCTTAAAAATCCTTTTTAGAAAGATATTAGGTGGGACGGTGTCGCTCTTAGCGCCGATACGAGCAAGAACGTCCTCCGCTTGATTACTTTCTTCAGCCACATGATGGAACTCGAGCCCCTCGAACCAGGCCGCCAGTTTTATGACGGCATTATGATAAGCTGCCATCTTCGGATCTTTGGCGTCGAAGTCTCCATTTATTTGATATATTGCAAGGTTTGAGTCCCCGTGCACTTCTAGGCATTGTATGCCCATGGAGACAACCATCTGGAGACCATGCAATAAGGCCTCGTATTGGGCTGCATTGTTGGAGTCTTTGTATAGTATTTAGAGTACATACTGAACAACGTCTCCAGTAGCTAACGTTAAAATGACTCCTGCCCCTAGCCCTGCCAGCATTTTGGAGCCATCGAAATACATAACCCAATTAGAATATGCGCTGTACTCTTTAGGGAGTTCGGCCTCTGTCCATTCAGCGATGAAGTCAGCCAGTACTTGGGATTTAATAGCTCGACGTGGTTTGTATGTAATATCAAATGGAAGGAGCTCAATGGCCCATTTGGCAATCCGGCCCATGGCATCACGATTGTTTATAATGTCATTGAGTGGTACTTTGGAAGCTACCATGATCAAACACTCCTGGAAGTAGTGATGGAGCATTCGGTATGCCATGAAGACCGTGTATGCTATCTTTTGATAATGGGGGTACCGGGTTTTGCATGGTGTAAGGATAGTGGATACGTAGTATACTGGCTTCTGAAGCGGGAATTTGTGTCCGTCCTGTTCTCGTTCAACGACGAGCACGGCACTCACCACCTGATCCGTTGCCGATATGTATAATAACATTGGTTCACCGACGTTTGGCGTGGCCATAATTGGGTTGCTCGCAAGGAGGGTTTTTATTTCCTCCAGTCCGGCTGTGGCTGCATCCGTCCACTCGAAGTGATCGGTTCGCCGTAGAAGGCGGTAGAGTGGCAGTGCCTTTTCTCCTAATCTGGAGATAAACCAGCTTAGAGATGCCACGCAACCCGCGAGCTTTTGGACTTGTTTAAGGTCTGTTGGCGTAGCCAATTGTGACAGAGCTTGGATTTTGGCTGGGTTTGCTTCAATTCCTCGGTTGGAAACGATGAAGCCCAGCAGTTTTCCAGCAGGGACGCCCAAAACGCACTTTTGCAGATTGATCTTAATGTCATACACGCGGAGGTTATCGAATGTGAGACGTAAATCATCAATTAGTGTTTCGAGGCGCCTAGTTTTGATGACGACGTCATCCACATAAGCTTCCACTGTCTTGCTGATCTGCTTCTCTAGGGATGTTTGAATCATGCGTTGGTATGTGGCGCAGGCATTCTTGAGCCCGAAGGGCATGGTGTTGAAGCAAAATGGCCCATATGGGGTGATGAATGCTGTTGTAGCTTGATCGAACTCCTTCATTTTGATTTGATTGTACCCGGAATATGGATCAAGGAAACACAGTGAGTCGTGTACTCCGGTAGCATCAATGATTTGATCAATGCGGGGGAGGGGGAAAGGATCCTTAGGGCAAGCCTTATTAAGGTCTTTAAAATCGACGCACAACCGCCAGGATTTGTATTTCTTTGGTACAATCACCAGGTTTGCCAGTCAGTCCGGATGTTTTATTTCTCTGATGAATCCGACCACAATTAGCTTGGCCAGCTCCTCCCCCATAGCTTGGCATTTGGGCTTAGAAAAGCGCCGCAGTGCTTGTTTGACTGGTTTGTATCCTTTTAAGATATTAAGGCTATGTTCAGCCAGCTCACGTGGGATTCCAGGCATGTCAGAAGGGTGCCAGGCAAATATATCCCAGTTTTTGCGAAGGAAATCCATTACTGCGGTGTCGACTGTTGGGTCTAGTTGTGCTCCAACAGATGCTGTCTTCTTGGGGTCCATTGGGTGGACCTGGAATTTGACTATTTCTTCTGCTGGTTTGAAGGAGGTGGATTTGGGTCGTTTGGCTAAGATCACATCGTCCCTATCCACCATGGAGCGCAATGCGGTTAATTCTTCAGCCGCGAGGGCTTCACATAATGGCTCAAGGGCCAGGGATGCGGTTTTGTTTTCGGCACGGAGTGCTATGTCCGGATCACTTACAAGAGTGATTATGCTGTTTGGTCCGGGCATTTTGAGCTTCATATACCCATAATGAGGTATAGCTTGGAAGCGTGTAAAAGCACCCCGCCCCAACAGGGCGTGGTATCCGCTGCTGAAAGGAGCCACTTGGAAGGTGATTTCTTCAGACCGATAATTCTCTGGCGTGCCGAATACCACGTCAAGTGTGATTTTAACCACACACCTCGCCTCCCGACTGGGAATGTTTCCTTGGAAGGTCGTGCTGCTCTGCTTGATGTGGCTCCTGTCTATTTCCATTTTGTGGAGTGTATCCTCATAGATAAGGTTTAGTCTACTGCCACTATCCATGAGGACCTTGGTGAGTCGAAAGCCGTCCATGATGGGACTGAGGACTAAAGCGGCTGGTGCTCGGACTGTCCTATATTTTGGTTCGTCGCCGGCATTAAAGGTTATAGCCGTGTTGTTCCAAGGGTTTACTGTGGCGATTTGACAGACTTCGGCGAGGCCGCGAAGTGACCTTTTGCGCTTATTGTTTGAAGCGAATGTCTCAAATACCGTCAATACTCTAGGGTCGTCGTGTTTTGGAGGGTGTTGCTCTGGGGTGTTTTTGGTAAGGATGTCCTCGCCGCTTTTGGCTACCTGCCGGAGTATCCAACATGCTCTAAGGCTGTGGGTTGGTATGGTATCCAGTGTTGTGTGTATTTTGGATGGGCCATTGAGCCATCCCTCCAGAATGGTTCCGCGCTGTGTAATGGGTTTGTATTTCTTGGCTATTGGACTGGGCGCGTCACAGGGATGCGCCCTTTTGCCTGGACCAGTGGTTGAGTTGGGACTGATGGCTCCCAACAAGCTCCCTGACCCCTCCAGGTGCTTTCCATTGTGCTGTACTTCTGTATGATAGTTTCCAAGTCAGCAAAGTGTAGGATGCGACAGCGATGATGGCGTTGAGGATTCCTTCGTCCCTGCAATTTTTGCGGAACACTGAGATCGCTTCCTCGTCGCGGCAATCTTTAATCTTGTTTTTGATAAGAAGGAATCTGGCCTAGAAGTGGTGGACCGTTTCCTGAGACTGCTGTTGTATGCCCATGAGAGCGCTTGTATTCGGGTGGGTGGGTGGATTTAAATCTGAACCCTGTCCCAATTTTGGACCCGGAGTCTGAAGGTCTTTCGAACTTAGCAGATTAGGCTCCGGGATGTCCACTAATTTCTTAGGCCCGTCGTTCGATTCTATGTTCAGAGGGAAGGATGCATCTCCTCGCGGGTAGGTGTCCGGCTCTTCAAGACCGGAGATCCGGACATAGTCCATCCTTGGTATGGAGGAAGATTTGTCGCCTCGCTCCTCAACTACCGCTATCTGGTGGGTGATCGGTGGGGATTTGATTTCTCTCTGATCGGGTTTAAGCCCAATCCGATCGTAGTCTATAGCGACCCCTAGGGCGGCGATGCGATCTAGGAGCTCGTTTAAGGATGAAAGCTCCGCCGGGTCCATCTGCTTGGAGTGTTCAGAGTCGATACGAAGGGGGTTTTCGATCACCCGAGAGGTGATCGTCGGCTTAATGACCGAACGGCAGTCATGGTAAAGCCGCCCAGCCGGAGGGTTTGGCCTGGAGCTAGCGTTCCTCCGGTGGTGATATTATCCTTGAGAACAAGGAGAGACATCAATCCTGTTGTCGAAGGCACAGTGGAACTCTCAATGAAAGCAACAATGTCGGTGTCAAAACCGGCGGATCTCGGGTTGGGGGTCCCGAAGTGTGTGCCTAAGGTCGATGGTAACAGGAGACAGGGGACACAATGTTTACCCAGGTTCGGGCCCTATCTATGGAGGTAATATCCTACGTCCTGCTTGATTAATATTGATGAATACGAGTATTACAAGAGTTGATCTACCTCGAGATCGTAATGGCTAAGCCCTAGAGGTCTACCTTGTATGGCTATGGTAATGAATATTCGTCCTATTTACGGACCTATCCCTCCGGTTTATATAGACACGGGAGGGATCTAGGGTTACACTGTTGGGGAACGTGGTAATTTCAAAAAAATTCCTACGCACACGCAAGATCATGGTGATGCATAGCAACGAGAGGGGAGAGTGTGATCTACGTACCCTTGTAGATCGACAACGGAAGCGTTAGCACAACGTGGTTGATGTAGTCGTACGTCTTCATGGCCCGACCGATCAAGCACCGAAACTACGGCACCTCCGAGTTCTAGCACACGTTCAGCTCGATGACGATCCCCGGACTCCGATCCAGCAAAGTGTCGGGGAAGAGTTCCGTCAGCACGATGGCGTGGTGACGATCTTGATGTTCTACCATCGCAGGGCTTCGCCTAAGCACCGCTACAATATTATCGAGGACTATGGTGGAAGGTGGCACCGCACACGGCTAAGAATATGATCACGTGGATCAACTTGTGTGTCTAGGGGTTCTCCCTGCCTCCGTATATAAAGGATCAAAGGGGGGGTGCGGCCGGCCCGGAGAGGGCGCGCCAGGAGGAGTCCTACTCCCTCCGAGAGTAGGATTCCCCCCCTTTCCTAGTTGGAATAGGATTCGGGAGGGGGGAAAGAGGAGAGAGAGAAGGAAGGGGGGCGCCGGCCCCCTCTCCTTGTCCTATTCGGACTAGGGGGGGAGGGGCGCGCGGCCCAGCCCTGGCCACCTCTCCTCTCTTCCACTAAGGCCCACTAGGGCCCATATACCTCCCGGGGGGTTCCGGTAACCTCCCGGTACTCCGGTAAAATCCCGATTTCACCCGAAACACTTCCGATATCCAAATATAGGCTTCCAATATATCAATCTTTATTTCTCGACCATTTCGAGACTCCTCGTCATGTCCGTGATCACATTCGGGACTCCGAACAAACTTCGGTACATCAAAATGCATAAACTCATAATATAACTGTCATCAAAACCTTAAGCATGCGGACCCTACGGGTTCAAGAACAATGTAGACATGACCGAGACATGTCTCCGGTCAATAACCAATAGCGGAACCTGGATGCTCATATTGGCTCCTACATATTCTACAAAGATCTTTTATCGGTCAGACCGCATAACAACATAGGTTGTTCCCTTTGTCATCGGTATGTTACTTGCCCGAGATTCGATCGTCGGTATCTCAATACCTAGTTCAATCTCGTTACCGGCAAGTCTCTTTACTCGTTCCGTAATACATCATCTCGCAACTAACTCATTAGTTGCAATGCTTGCAAGGCTTATGTGATGTGCATTACCGAGAGGGCCTAGAGATACCTCTCCCACAATCGGAGTGACAAATCCTAATCTCGAAATACGCCAACCCAACATGTACCTTTGGAGACACCTATAGAGCTCCTTTATAATCACCCAGTTACGTTGTGACGTTTGGTAGAACACAAAGTGTTCCTCCGGCAAACGGGAGTTGCATAATCTCATAGTCATAGGAACATGTATAAGTCATGAAGAAAGCAATAGCAACATACTAAATGATCGTGTGCTAAGCTAATGGAATGGGTCATGTCAATCACATCATTCTCCTAATGATGTGATCCCGTTAATCAAATAACAACTCTATTGTTTATGGTTAGGAAACATAACCATCTTCGATTAACGAGCTAGTCAAGTAGAGGCATACCAGTGACACTCTGTTTGTCTATGTATTCACACATGTATTATGTTTCTGGTTAATACAATTCTAGCATGAATAATAAACATTTATGATGATATAAGGAAATAAATAATAACTTTATTATTGCCTCTAGGGCATATTTCCTTCAGTCTCCCACTTGCACTAGAGTCAATAATCTAGTTCACATCGCCATGTGATTCAACTCTAAGAGTTCACATCACCATGTGATTAACACCCATAGTTCGCATCGTCATGTGACCTATACCCAAAGGGTTTACTAGAGTCAATAATCTAGTTCACATCATTTATGTGATTAACACCCAAAGAGTACTAAGGTGTGATCATGTTTTGCTTGTGAGATAATTTTAGTCAACGGGTCTGTCACATACAGATCCGTAAGTATTTTGCGAATTCTATGTCTACAATGCTCTGCACAGAGCGACTCTAGCTAATTGCTCCCACTTTCAATATGTATCTAGATCGAGACTTAGAGTCATCCAGATCTGTGTCAAAACTTGCATCGACGTAACTTTTTACGACGAACCTTTTGTCACCTCCATAATCGAGAAATATTTCCTTATTCCACTAAGGATAATTTTGACCAAAGTCCAGTGATCTACTCTTAGATCACTATTGTACTCCCTTGCTTAACATAGTGTAGGGTATACAATAGATCTGGTACACATCATGGCATACTTTATAGAACCTATGGCTGAGGCATAGGGAATGACTTTCATTCTCTTTCTATCTTCTGCCATGGTCGGGCTTTGAGCCTTACTCAATTTCATACCTTGTAACACAGCCAAGAACTCTTTCTTTGACTGTTCCATTTTTGAACTACTTCAAAATATTGTCAAGGTATGTACTCATTGAAAAAACTTATCAAGCGTCTTGATCTATCTCTATAGATTTTGATGCTCAATATGTAAGCAGCTTTACCGAGGTCTTTCTTTGAAAAACTTCTTTTAAAAACACTCCTTTATGCTTTGCAGAATAATTCTACATTATTTCCGATCAACAATATGTCATTCATATATACTTATCAGAAATGCTGTAGTGCTCCCACTCACTTTCTTGTAAATACAGGCTTCACCGCAAGTCTGTATAAAACTATATGCTTTGATCATACTATCAAAGCGTTTATTCCAACTCCAAGAGGCTTGCACCAGTCCATAAATGGATCGCTGGAGCTTGCACACTTTGTTAGCTCCTTTTGGATCGACAAAACCTTCCGGCTGCATAATATACAACTCTTCTTCCAGAAATCCATTCAGGAATGCAGTTTTGACATCCATTTGCTGGATTTCATAAAATGCGGCAATTGCTAACATGATTCGGACAGACTTAAGCATAGATACGAGTGAGAAACTCTTATCATAGTCAACACCTTGAACTTGTCGAAAACCTTTTTGCGACAATTCTAGCTTTGTAGATAGTAACACTACTATCAGTGTCCGTCTTCCTCTTGAAGATCCATTTAATCTCAATGGCTCGCCGATCATTGGGCAAGTCAATCAAAGTCCATACTTTGTTCTCATACATGGATCTCATCTCAGATTTCATGGCCTCAAGCCATTTCGCAGAATCTGGGCTCATCATCGCTTCCTCATAGTTCGTAGGCTCGTCATGGTCAAGTAACATGACCTCCAGAACTGGATTACCGTACCACTCTGGTGCGGATCTCACTCTGGTTTTACCTACGAGGTTCGGTAGTAACTTGATCTGAAGTTATATGATCATCATCATTAGTTTCCTCACTAATCGGCCTAGTAGTCACAGGAACAGATTTCTGTGATGAACTACTTTCCAATAAAGGAGCAGGTACAGTTACCTCATGAAGTTCTACTTTCCTCCCACTCACTTCTTTCGAGAGAAACTCCTTCTCTAGAAAGGATCCATTCTCAGCAATGAATAACTTGCCTTCGGATCTGTGATAGAAGGTGTACCCAAAAGTCTCCTTTGGGTATCCTATGAAGACATATTTCTCCGATTTGGGTTTGAGCTTATCAGGATGAAACTTTTTCATATAAGCATCACAACCCCAAACTTTAAGAAACAACAACTTTGGTTTCTTGCCAAACCACAGTTCAGATTGTGTCATCTCAACAGACTTAGATGGTGACTCAGATGGTGCCCTTTTAAACGTGAATGCAGCTGTCTTTAATGCATAACCCCAAAACGATGTTGGTAAATCTTTAAGAAACATCATAGATTGCACTATATCCAATAAAGTACGGTTATGACGTTCGGACACACCATTATGCTGTGGTGTTCCAGGTGGCACGAATTTGTGAAACTATTCCACATAGTTTTAATTGAAGACCAAACTCGTAACTTAAATATTTGTCTCTGCGATCAGATCGTAGAAACCATATTTTTCTTTTTATGATGATTTTCCACTTCACTCTGAAATTCTTTGAACTTTTGAAATGTTTCAGACTTATGTTTCATCAAGTAGATATACTCATATCTGCTCAAATCATATGTGAAGGTCAGAAAATAACGATACCCGCCACGAGCTTCAACACTCATCGGATCGCATACATCAGTATGTATTATTCGCAATAAGTCAGTTGCTCGCTCCATTGTTCCGGAGAACGGAGTCTTTAGTAATCTTGCCCATAAGGTATGGTTCACAAGCATCAAGTGATTCATAATCAAGTGATTCCAAAATCCCATCAGCATGGAGTTTCTTCATGCGCTTTACACGAATATGACCTAAACGGCAGTGCCACAAATAAGTTGCACTATCATTATTAACTTTGCATCTTTTGGTTTCAATATTATGAATATGTGTATCACTACGATCGAGATCCAATGAACTATTTTCATTGGGTGTGTAACCATATAAGGTTTTATTCATGTAAACACAACAACAATTTATTCTCTTACTTAAATGAATAACCGTATTACAATAAACATGATCAAATCATATTCATGCTCAACGCAAACACCAAATAACACTTATTCAGGTTCAACACTAATCCCGAAAGTATAGGGAGTGTGCGATGATGATCATATCAATCTTGGAACCACTTCCAACACACATCGTCACTTTACCCTTAACTAGTCTCTGTTTATTCTACAACTCCCGTTTCGAGTTACTAATCTTAGCAACTGAACTAGTATCAAATACTAAGGGATTGCTATAAACACTAGTAAAGTACACATCAATAACATGTATATCAAATATACTTATGTTCACTTTGCCATCCTTCTTATCTGCCAATCACTTGGGGTAGTTCCGCTTCCAGTGACCAGTCCCTTTGCAGTAGAAATACTTAGTCTCAGGATTAGGACCAGACTTGGGCTTCTTCACTTGAGCAGCAACTTGCTTGCTGTTCTTCTTGGAGTTCCCCTTCTTCCCTCTGCCCTTTTCTTGATACTAGTGGTCTTGTCTACCATCAACACTTGATGTTTTTCTCGATTTCTACCTTCGTCAATTTCCGCATTACGAAGAGCTTGGGAATCGTTTCCGTTATCCCTTGCATATCATAGTTCATCACGAAGTTCTACTAACTTGGTGATGGTGACTAGAGAATTCTGTCAATCACTATCTTATCTAGAAGATTAACTCCCACTTGATTCAAGCGATTGTAGTATTCAGACAATCTGAGCACATGCTCACTAGTTGAGCGATTCTCCTCCATCTTTTAGCTATAGAACTTGTTGGAGACTTCATATCTCTCAACTCGGGTATTTGCTTGAAATATTAACTTCAACTCCTAGAACATCTCATATGCTCCATGACGTTCAAAACGTCTTTGAAGTCCCGATTCTAAGCCATTAAGCATGATGCACTAAACTATCAAGTAGTCATCATATTGAGCTAGCCAAACATTCATAACGTCTGCATCTGCTCCTGCAATAGGTCCATCACCTAGCGGTGCATCAAGGACATAATTCTTCTATGCAGCAATGAGGATAAACCTCAGATCACGGATCCAATCCGCATCATTGCTACTAACATCTTTCAACACAATTTTCTCTAGGAACATATCAAAATAAACACAAGGAAGCAACAACGCGAGCTATTGATCTACAACATAATTTCCAAAATACTACCAGGACTAAGTTCATGATAAATTTAAGTTCAATTAATCATATTACTTAAGAACTCCCACTTAGATAGACATCCCTCTAATCTTCTAAGTGATTACGTGATCCAAATCAACTAAACCATGTCCGATCATCACGTGAGATGGAGTAGTTTCATTGGTGAACATCGCTATGTTGATCATATCTGCTATATGATTCACGCTCGACCTTTCGGTCTCCGTGTTCCGAGGCCATATCTGTATATGCTTGGCTCGTCAAGTATAACCTGAGTATTCTGTGTGTGCAACTGTTTTGCACCCGTTGTATTTGAACATAGAGCCTATCACACCCGATCATCACGTGGTGTCTCAGCACGAAGAACTTTCGCAATGGTGCATACTCAGGGAGAACACTTCTTGATAATTAGTGAGAGATCATCTTATAATGCTACCGTCAATCAAAGCAAGATAAGATGCATAAAAGATAAACATCACATGCAATCAATATAAGTGATATGATATGGCCACCATCATCTTGTGCTTGTGATCTCCATCTTTGAAGCACCGTCATGATCACCATCGTCACCGGCGCGACACCTTGATCTCCATCATAGCATCATTGTCGTCTCGCCAATCTTATGCTTCCACGACTATCGCTACCGCTTAGTGATAAAGTAAAGCATTACAGCGCAATTGCATTGCATACAATAAAGCGACAACCATATGGCTCCTGCTAGTTGCCGATAACTCGGTTACAAAACATGATCATCTAATACAATAAAATTAGTATCATGTCTTGACGATATCACATCACAATATGCCCTGCAAAAACAAGTTAGACGTCCTCTACTTTGTTGTTTCAAGTTTTACGTGGCTGCTACGGGCTTAAGCAAGAACCAATCTTACCTACGCATCAAAACCACAACGATAGTTTGTCAAGTTGGTGCTGTTTTAACCTTCGCAAGGACCAGGCATAGCCACACTCGGTTCGACTAAAGTTGGAGAAACTGTCACCCGCTAGCCACCTTTGTGCAAAGCACGTCGGGAGAACCAGTCTCGCGTAAGCGTACGCGTAATGTCGGTCCGGGCCGCTTCGTCCAACAATATTGCCGAACCAAAGTATGACATGCTAGTAAGCAGTATGACTTATGTCGCCCACAACTCACTTGTGTTCGACTCGTGCATATAACATCAACACATAAAACCTAGGCTCGGATGCCACTGTTGGGGAACGTGGTAATTTCAAAAAAATTCCTACGCACACACAAGATCATGGTGATGCATAGCAACGAGAGGGGAGAGTGTGATCTACGTACCTTTGTAGATCGACAATGGAAGCGTTAGCACAACATGGTTGATGTAGTTCCGAGTTCTAGCACCGAAACTACGGCACCTCCGAGTTCTAGCACACGTTCAGCTCGATGACGATCCCCAGACTTTGATCCAGCAAAGTGTCGGGGAAGAGTTCTGTCAGCACGATGGCGTGGTGATGATCTTGATGTTCTACCGTCGCAGGGCTTCGCCTAAGCACCGCTACAATATTATCGAGGACTATGGTGGAAGGTGGCACCGCACACGGCTAAGAATATGATCACGTGGACCAACTTGTGTGTCTAGGGGTGCTTCCTGCCTCCGTATATAAAGGATTAAAGGGGGGGTGCGGCCGGCCAGGAGAGGGCAAGCCAGGAGGAGTCCTACTCCCTTCGGGAGTAAGATTCCCCCCTTTCCTAGTTGGAATAGGATTCGGGAGGGGGGAAAGAGGAGAGAGAGAAGGAAGGGGGGCGCCGGCCCCCTCTCCTTGTCCTATTCGGACTAGGGGGGAGGGGCGCGCGGCCCAGCCCTGGTCACCTTTCCTCTCTTCCACTAAGGCCCACTAAGGCCCATATACCTCCCGGGGGGTTCCGGTAACCTCCCGGTACTCCTGTAAAATCCCGATTTCACCCGGAACACTTCCGATATCCAAATATAGGCTTCCAATATATCAATCTTTATGTCTCGACCATTTCGAGACTCCTCGTCATCTCCGTGGTCACATTCAGGACTCCGAGCAAACTTCGGTACATCAAAATGCATAAACTCATAATATAATTGTCATCAAAACCTTAAGCGTGCGGACCCTACGGGTTCGAGAACAATGTAGACATGACCGAGACATGTCTCCGGTCAATAACCAATAGCGGAACCTGGATGCTCATATTGGCTCCTACATATTCTACGAAGATCTTTTATCGGTCAGACCGCATAACAACATACGTTGTTCCCTTTGTCATCGGTATGTTACTTGCCCGAGATTCGATCGTCGGTATCTCAATACCTAGTTCAATCTCGTTACTGGCAAGTATCTTTACTCGTTCCGTAATACATCATCTCGCAACTAACTCATTAGTTGCAATGCTTGCAAGGCTTATGTGATGTGCATTACCGAGAGGGCCCAGAGATACCTCTCCCACAATCGGAGTGACAAATCCTAATCTCGAAATACGCCAACCCAACATGTACCTTTGGAGACACCTGTAGAGCTCCTTTATAATCACCCAGTTACGTTGTGACGTTTGGTAGCACACAAAGTGTTCCTCCGATAAACGGGAGTTGCATAGTCTCATAGTCATAGGAACATGTATAAGTCATGAAGAAAGCAATACCAACATACTAAACGATCGGGTGCTAAGCTAATGGAATGGGTCATGTCAATCACATCATTCTCCTAATGATGTGATCCCGTTAATCAAATAACAACTCTTTTGTTTATCGTTAGGAAACATAACCATCTTCGATTAACGAGCTAGTCAAGTAGAGGCATACTAGTGACACTCTGTTTGTCTATGTATTCACACATGTATTATGTTTCCGGTTAATACAATTCTAGCATGAATAATAAACATTTATCATGATATAAGGAAATAAATAATAACTTTATTACTGCCTCTAGGGCATATTTCCTTCATACACAAGGTCGGTTACAGAGAAAGGAATCTACATATTTGATCGCCAAGCTTGCCCTCCACGCCAAGGAAAGTCCCATCTGGACATGGGTGCAGTCTTCGGTCTTCGTATCTTCACAGCCCATCAGTCCGACCCATGTCTAACAGGCCGGACGCCCGAGGAGCCCTTAGTCCAGGACTCCCTCGGCTGCTGCCCCCGTCCATTAGGAGTCCAGTACCAGGGTCTTCAGCCCTCCGTGACAGATACTAGTCGAATGGTCTCTGCGATGAAAGGTGATCAGGCAAGCCGACCACGGGTTGAATTTCGGCGCTGCAGGTTCGACGCCATATACGTCCTGCAGCGCGAGCTTCCTCTCCTTCCTTGGTATGTGGGTGGCGTAGATCATGTTCACTTTCTTGACCTCATAAGGGAAGGGTTTTTGGCCTCCACTATTCGGCCTGTGGGGCTCTTCGTCGTCCTCGCTTCGTAGGCTTTTTCCCGAGTCTTCAGCTTGAAGCTTGTCGGCCTGTTTTATCACCGAACTATTATGGTTGGAGTGGTTGGTGGGCATCTCTGTGGTGTCATGAATATGGAAGGGCCTGTCCAGGATTGCGTCCATCTTGGTTGTGCCATCCTGGTTGACTTTAGAGGGCCTTTTTCGTGACCCGGACTTTGGACTACGAAATCCAACATTTACTGTCATTTCCTCAGTTTTGCCATCGTTATGGTGGCACTTGTTCTTGTTCCTCCGGGGCTTCCCATTTCTCTCTTCAACTTTTGAGGTGCCGGGGGTATCGGGATTGGTGCCTCTACGAGAGAGCCAGCTATCCTCTCGAGTGCAGAAATGGGTCATCAAGGAGGTAAGTGCATCCATCATTCTCGGCTTGTCTTGGCCGCACTTCTGTGCTAGCCATTCATCCTGAATACTATGCTTAAAGGAGGCTATTACTTTGGAGTCCGGGTAGTCAATGATTTGGTCAAAAATCAGTTCCAAAATTGCTGAGCTGACTCGCCGGGCTGCTATATTACGTGGCTCAGGTCATCGGCGTCCGGGGACCGAACATAAATGCCCTGAAAGATGGCTCGAAAGGCCTCCTCGTGTTCTTCCCAACACCCTATTGATTCTTTGGGAAGGCTGTTCGGCCAATGTCTGGCCGGACCCTTAAGCTTTAATGGTAGGTACTTGATGTCATGGAGGCTGTCTCCTCGTGCCATGTGGATGTGCAATAGAAAATCTACGATCCATACTCTAGGATATGTTGTCCCATCATAGGGCTCCATATTCACAGGTTTGAAACCTTCTGAGAATTCGTGTTGCATCAGTTTATCTATGAAGCAAAGGGGGTGAGCGGCACCCCTGACTCGGGATATGTCACACCGGAGGTCATCTGCCATTTGGGCTCATTGCAGTTCCCGAGCTGTATTCTTTTTGTCTAACCAGGATTTGTATCCGTCCCGTCTAGCAGGAGGTTTCCTTTTGGGCCGGTAAATGGACCTTGTCAGGCCTGCCCGAGCATCTAGGTCCTGGCGGAGGTCGTACTCATAGCCTGACTATAATGGTTCCTTGCCTTGACGGCGAGGGTGTGGTAGGTTTTTCGGCTTTGTCAACTGTCTGATCCTGTCATCGAGGGGGTGGTCTGGCTGGTTTGCCTGAGTGTACCTTGGAGGTGCTGGCTCTACGGCCTCGTCATCAAACTATGGTAGTAGCTTTCGCTCCGGGTAGCTTTTCATCTGTTGCTTGTGGCTGTACTCCTCTTCGGTGTCTAGGACTTTAGTCCACCCCTCGTTGAGTGTGTCCTGTTTGGCCTTTATTTTCTGCTATTGTTTCTTCAAGTTGCGCCGTCTGGCGATAAGATGCTGCTTCAAACGCTCTTGATTCAGCGGGTCTTTGGGGACGATGAAATCTTCATCGCCCAGACTCACCTCCTGTTCTAATAGGGGGGGTAATTGTTGTCTTTGGAGTCATCGACATGTTCTGGGTTGAGTGGATCCTCATGCTCCTCACGCTCCTCATGGTTGACTTGTGGTTGTTTGTCGGCACTGGGGTCAAGGTTGTCTGCACTATTCGGGGTGGAATTTTCTCCGGTGTCCGTGTTGCTCGTGTGTCTTTGACGCGCCTTGGAGTGGCGGCACGGTCTGCGGCGCTTCGGTGGCTCCTCGTTAGGCCTGCCGTTATCCTTCCCGGGAGTGTCGCAGTCTCCCTTTAGGGTGTCTACCATGTAGACGTCATAGGTGGACGTGGCCATCCAGCGGACGGTAATGGGGGGAGTGGCGTCAATGTTAGCCATGGCTCCACTGTCCTCATCCATGCATTTGATATTTTTCGAGGTGTAATCCAGCATGTCGGCTAAATCTTCGACAGTGGCTTCTAAGTGTGTGGAGTGTGGGGCATAAAGTTCCCTAAGATATGCCTCAAAGGGTTGTTGACCGCGAGCAGAGGGAAAGTCCTCCCGAATAGCCATCATCTGGATTTGGTCCAACACCTCGTTTAATGGGACGAGGGTCCCTGAACTTGCGGGCGGTGGGAGTTTCGGGCCACACTACAGGATAGTGGGGCGATGGAAAATCCGTGCCCTAACTGGGTTTTGGTTTTCAAGGGCTGAGTTGAGCTTGGAGCTCGAGACCGGACCTTCATCAGAGATTGAAGGTCGTACCTGGTCCTTAGTGTTATTTCCATACTAAGGCTCGAGGCTGTGTTGATTCGGGCCAGGGGTAATTCCTGGCTACCGATCATCGACTCATCGCAAGGGCTCAAGGCTGGAGGCGTGTCGTGAGGAGAGGGTTCGTCCGAGAGTGACTCTCGGTGTCTGAACCTTGCTTCTGCATTAAGGCCCAAAGATGGGCCTTTGGCGGGTATTGTGAGCGTGGCTGAAGGGGATTCCTGGCCTCCGCTCGAAGTGAAGTCGTCTGGGCTCAAGGCTGGCTAAACGACCGGGGTCGATCCGTAGATCGAATTGTCGAGAGTCTCCAATGCGGGCACAATGAGGCCCATGGGTGTGCGGGGAGAGGTTGTGAATCCGGTAAAGACCAGATTGCCTCGTACGTCCGCAACGTACTCCAAATTGCCAAATCGAATCCGGTGCTCATGGGCGAAGTTGTCGATTGGTCTAGATGACTAGTTGAGTTGGCATGCAACATGATGCTACCGAACGCGAAGAGTTGGCCGGGGATGAAGAGGTCCATGGATCTGACACCATCTCTAATGATCAGGCAAGCCATTGATCCTTGGGCGACCAAACAACGGAACTCTCAATGAAAGCACCAACGTCGGTGGCAAAACTGGCGGATCTCGGGTAGGGTATCTCGAGTTGTGGATCAAGGATCAATGGGGAACAAGGTACGATGAACACAGTGTTTACCCAGGTCCGGGCCCCCTCGAAGAGGTAAAACCTTATGTCCTGCTTGATTATATTTGATTTATGATGTGGTTACAAACTAGATCTACCTTGAGATCAGGTGAGCGAAACCCTAAGTCGATGAGGTGATGGATGTAGCTCTCGCCCTAAAGACGAAAATCGTCCGGTTTATATAGGCACCAGTAGGGTTAGGGTTACATACGATCGGTTACAAGGAAGGAAAGATCCTACCTAATCTTGGCTTGGAGGGCACACCACGACTCCGAAGATTCCTTATCCGGCCATGAATCTGTACTCTAGCTTGGCCCGATAGTAGCACACCAATCCGGCCCAAACACAACAGGCCGGCAGCCTGAGGACCCCTTAAACCAGGACTCCCTCAGTGGGAATGGGTGCCATGGTAGAAAGCGTGGCGTGATGGATTGGCACAGAGGGGCGGCCGACGAATCTGGACATCGTCAGTGACGCAGATAAGCTAGATTGGAGGAGTGGGGCGGTTGGCTCAGGATGGTGGGAGCCAGCCCCCTGCCATGCTCTGCTATAAAAGGGTGTGCGGGGGAATGGAAATGCTCACCCACGCACCTTCTCCTCATTCTTCTCATGTTCTTCTCCCACCATTGTCAGGGCAAGATGGTGCGCTCGACCTCCGACAGTGGCAATGAGGGCCTCCTCTCGGCATCGTATTCCCGCCACCGCTAGGGACACAGGGGCAGGATCGAGTATGCAAGGCGGGGCCGCAGGATGCGGTCATGGCCAGCACGGCGCTCGGGGCTGAGGTGGACGTGGTGGTGCTCCAATCGCGCCTCCCCCAGCCGCTTTGACTAAGTCCATGTTGGAGATACGGCGCTTGAATTCATCATTAGACTGCGCGAGCCCCCGCGCAGCCGTCTTCGGCTTCCTGGCCCGTTTGCAAGGGCGATGGAGGGCAAACAACCAAACGGGCTGAAGCTGAACGTGAGGGGTTGCTGCGATGGCACCATGCAAGTGGACGTGAGTTCCCTACACCTCATGTCATGCTTCTCTAGTGTGGCTGGAAAACTTTTGCACGTGCCCATAGCCTAGTAGAAGGGCATGTCCTCCATTTTAATTTAATGGAGGTCGATCTTCTCTCCATTAAGGTTTTAAGAGCTTGGGTGCTCACTTAGGGTGCTGCACGGAAAGCTTGACCGACAACGAAAGATCCTCCTCAAGCGACAGCAACGAAGAGGACACTGACGGCGAAGATGGCAATGCCGAGCCCCCGTTCGTCAAGCATGAAGACGATGACTCGGACTGCGGCGGAGCGTCGAACATACTGTCACCATTAGCTAGGCGCCGACAGCACCATCATCTACAGCTGGACCCCAGGAGAGCGATTTGCCGGGGGTGCTTGGCCCGGTCGACTCCGCTTCCACTAGCTGGACCCCGGTAGGCTTCCTCGTGGACTCCGACTTTGTCTCCCTGCCGGTGTCCCTCTTGCCGCGTTCCTCTGGTCCTGACGGGGGTGACCAGGGCATCGCTTAGCCACTCTCCCCATCCCCGACCTCTTCTTCTTTGCTAGAGAGGCGCCCTCCTGATCTTGTCAAGCTGCGTCCCACGGGACCTCACGGGGTCGGGCTGGGCTTCTGCCCAGGTGCTGCTTTTGCCCTATTCCTTCTTGATGCAACTCATAGGAGGAGAGGGACAATAAAGGCATTACAGGGCACTTATCATTTTTCAATTTAAAAGATGTAGGTACTAGCCAAGTTTTAGTTCAGATCATGTAATCCTCTATCCATGTTTGTATGATGAATGATCTGCTCTTGTTTATCCACGTATTAACGGAAAAAGAATGCTTGTGGGGTACTTGTGCATGTATCATGTCCATGTTGAGGAATGATCCCTCAATACTCTCAAGTGAACAAAGTTGTCGGGCAAGACATCCTACCGATCCTTACCACAGCTG